>NW_026733002.1:0-217500 GCF_028476545.2 Physella acuta | reverse complement strand
GCTATAGACCAATAGTGTCGCACGCTATAGACCAATGGTGTCGCATGCTATAGACCAATGGTGTCGCATGCTATAGACCAATGGTGTCGCTCGCTATAGACCAATAGTGTCGCCACATAACAGTTAGCCCGCGTTATTTAATGTTGAACATGGGGTAGCACTTGATATGAACCCGTGGGGTAGCCCGTAATGAATTTACTAGTTGCTGACCCTGATATATCAATGGAACTAGAAAAAAGCCCATCACGCTGACCCATGTTGCTGCCCCCGTAGCTGACCCATGTTGCTGCCCCCGTAGCTGACCCATGTTGCTGCCCCCGTAGCTGACCCATGTTGCTGCCCCCGTAGCTGACCCATGTTGATGCCCCCGTAGCTGACCCATGTTGATGCCCCCGTAGCTGACCCATGTTGCTGCCCCCGTAGCTGACCCATGTTGCTGCCCCCGTACCTGACCCATGTTGCTGCCCCCGTAGCTGACCCATGTTGCTGTCCCCGTACCTGACCCATGTTGCTGCCCCCGTACCTGACCCATGTTGCTGCCCCCGTAGCTGACCCATGTTGCTGTCCCCGTACCTGACCCATGTTGCTGCCCCCGTACCTGACCCATGTTGCTGCCCCCGTAGCTGACCCATGTTGCTGCCCCCGTAGCTGACCCATGTTGCTGTCCCCGTAGCTGACCCATGTTGCTGTCCCCGTAGCTGACCCATGTTGCTGTCCCCGTACCTGACCCATGTTGCTGCCCCCGTAGCTGACCCATGTTGCTGTCCCCGTACCTGACCCATGTTGCTGCCCCCGTAGCTGACCCATGTTGCTGTCCCCGTACCTGACCCATGTTGCTGTCCCCGTAGCTGACCCATGTTGCTGCCCCCGTAGCTGACCCATGTTGCTGCCCCCGTAGCTGACCCATGTTGCTGTCCCCGTAGCTGACCCATGTTGCTGTCCCCGTAGCTGACCCATGTTGCTGTCCCCGTACCTGACCCATGTTGCTGCCCCCGTAGCTGACCCATGTTGCTGTCCCCGTACCTGACCCATGTTGCTGTCCCCGTACCTGACCCATGTTGATGCCCCCGTAGCTGACCCATGTTGCTGCCCCCGTAGCTGACTCATGTTGCTGCCCCCGTACCTGACCCATGTTGCTGCCCCCGTAGCTGACCCATGTTGCTGTCCCCGTAGCTGACCCATGTTGCTGTCCCCGTAGCTGACCCATGTTGCTGTCCCCGTACCTGACCCATGTTGCTGCCCCCGTAGCTGACCCATGTTGCTGTCCCCGTACCTGACCCATGTTGCTGTCCCCGTACCTGACCCATGTTGATGCCCCCGTAGCTGACCCATGTTGCTGTCCCCGTAGCTGACCCATGTTGCTGTCCCCGTACCTGACCCATGTTGCTGTCCCCGTAGCTGACCCATGTTGCTGTCCCCGTAGCTGACCCATGTTGCTGTCCCCGTACCTGACCCATGTTGCTGCCCCCGTAGCTGACCCATGTTGCTGTCCCCGTACCTGACCCATGTTGCTGTCCCCGTACCTGACCCATGTTGATGCCCCCGTAGCTGACCCATGTTGCTGCCCCCGTAGCTGACTCATGTTGCTGCCCCCGTACCTGACCCATGTTGATGCCCCCGTAGCTGACCCATGTTGCTGCCCCCGTAGCTGACTCATGTTGCTGCCCCCGTAGCTGACCCATGTTGCTCTCCCCGTCGCTGACCCATGTTGCTGCCCCCGTAGCTGACCCATGTTGATGCCCCCGTAGCTGACCCATGTTGCTGCCCCCGTAGCTGACCCATGTTGCTGCCCCCGTACCTGACCCATGTTGCTGCCCCCGTAGCTGACCCATGTTGCTGCCCCTAAGATTGATCAAAATGCCAATTTTAAAAAGTTTTAAAAAATCGAAAGGTTTACAGCATAAGTAAGGTCAGCTGGTGCCGAGGGGGGGGGGGGGGGTCTGGTCAGCAATTGACCCCAGCACAAGCTCTGCTATTATTGTCCTGGCCAAGGCAAACTTGTGTTTACAAATGTAGGCCAATGACCAGACATTAGCCGTGGCTATTGTTGGGGGGGGGGGGGGGGGGGCGGGGTCAGCCAGCTGGACGGTCAGCTGGCTCGTCATGGCGGACTATTGGATTCTTCCAGTGGACAAGGGCTAGGCTGACCTACGGGCTGGACCATTCATTTAACCATTCATTACACGTGCTGGGTGAGATGGGGGATGTCAGCTTTTGTCTTCTTGTTTTTGAAGGGCAGGGGGGGAGGGGGGGGGGCACGACGAGATTAAGTTGAGAGAATGGTCAGTTGCCATCAGCAAGTGTAAGTGTTGTTGGCCCACTGAAAGACAGTGTTGTTGGCCCACTGAAAGTGTTGTTGGCCCACTGAAAGACAGTGTTGTTGGCCCATTGAAAGTGTTGTTGGCACACTGAAAGTGTTGTTGGCCCACTGAAACTGTTGTTGGCCCACTGAAAGACAGTGTTGTTGGCCCACTGAAAGACAGTGTTGTCGGCCCACTGAAAGTGTTGTCGGCCCACTGAAAGTGTTGTCGGCCCACAGAAAGTGTTGTCGGCCCACTGAAAGTGTTGTTGGCCCATTGAAAGTGTTGTTGGCCCACTGAAAGACAGTGTTGTTGGCCCACTGAAAGACAGTGTTGTTGGCCCACTGAAAGACAGTGTTGTCGGCCCACTGGAAGTGTTGTTGGCCCACTGAAAGACAGTGTTGTTGGCCCACTGAAAGACAGTGTTGTTGGCCCACTGAAAGTGTTATTGGCCCACTGAAAGACAGTGTTGTTGGCCCACTGAAAGACAGTGTTGTTGGCCCACTGAAAGACAGTGTTGTCGGCCCACTGGAAGTGTTGTTGGCCCACTGAAAGACAGTGTTGTTGGCCCACTGAAAGACAGTGTTGTTGGCCCACTGAAAGTGTTGTTGGCCCACTGAAAGACAGTGTTGTTGGCCCATTGAAAGTGTTGTTGGCACACTGAAAGTGTTGTTGGCCCACTGAAACTGTTGTTGGCCCACTGAAAGACAGTGTTGTTGGCCCACTGAAAGACAGTGTTGTCGGCCCACTGAAAGTGTTGTCGGCCCACTGAAAGTGTTGTCGGCCCACAGAAAGTGTTGTCGGCCCACTGAAAGTGTTGTTGGCCCACTGAAAGTGTTGTCGGCCTACTGAAAGTGTTGTTGGCCCACAGAAAGCAGTGTTTCTTCTAGACTTTTTTCTCCGAGGGGAAGACAGCGTTGTTGGCCCACTGAAAGTGTTGTCGGTCCACTGAAAGTGTTGTCGGCCCACTGAAAGACGGGAGCATCGAACATCAGCAAGCATGCATGCTGTGACCACAACGAGAGCCACAAAGCATGGACGCTGTGAGCCACAACAAGAGCCCACAATGCCAAGTCACACGTCTTGGCCAGCCGATCCTGAGAACAAGAACAACTCGATACGCAAGTCCAGTCACGTGATCCGCTCAATCCATCTGCGCTGATTAGCGAGCCGGCTTGTGTTTCCAGTGTCCCCACTATTGGCGCTCACAGCCTGGCCATTAGTTCCAGACGGTTCTGCTACTGTGCTCATGGAGCACGTGCTCGTACCTGCGTGAGTGCCTGTATCAGCTCATTACAGTCTAGGGCAGCAGGGTCGATCGAGGCTCCCCCCGCCCTCGTCATTTATCTTTGATCACCACCCAGCGCTAACGTCAGTCAGGAATTTTGATCTCATTGCAGACGCGCTGCTAACTCACGTGATCAGAGTTTCTTCCAGGCATCTCTTCGGGGGGGGGGGGGGCAGCCCCCAACGAAAAATTGTTACCGCCCCCCCCCCCCACCGAACGGAATGAAATTTATATAATTTATATAGAAAATATATACTTTTAACAGTGTCCGCCCCCTCGAAGAAAGTTTACCGCCCCCCCCCCCCCGAAAATTTCAAGTGCCACCCCCCCCCCCCCCCCCCCGGAGAAAAAAGTCTGGAAGAAACACTGCACTTGATTCATAAGAACATACGTAAACCAGCAGATATTTTTTTACAAGCTTTTATTTAACTCACTTCCTCAGTCGTCAGTCTGTCGTCAGTCTGTCGTCCGTCTGTCGTCAGTCGGTCTAGATCGAAACGCTCGAGCGCAATTGCAGGCACTTCTAATTGACAGATGCGGTTCGTTATTGGTACGTGTGGTCTTGTTGGTTGTCTTTATATGTTCGTGTGGTCTTGTTGGTTGTCTTTATATGTTCGTGTGGTCTTGTTGGTTGTCTTTATATGTTCGTGTGGTCTTGTTGGTTGTTGTCTTTATATGTTCGTGTGGTCTAGTTAACTGTCTTTATATGTTCGTGTGGTCTTGTTGGTTGTTGTCTTTATATGTTCGTGTGGTCTTGTTGGTTGTCTTTATATGTTCGTGTGGTCTTGTTGGTTGTTGTCTTTATATGTTCGTGTGGTCTTGTTGGTTGTCTTTATATGTTCGTGTGGCCTAGTTAACTGTCTTTATATGTTCGTGTGGTCTTGTTGGTTGTCTTTCTATGTTCGTGTGGTCTTGTTGGTTGTCTTTATATGTTCGTGTGGTCTTGTTGGTTGTTTTCTTTATATGTTCGTGTGGTCTTGTTGGTTGTTGTCTTTATATGTTCGTGTGGTCTTGTTGATTGTCTTTATATGTTCGTGTGGTCTTGTTGGTTGTTGTCTTTATATGTTCGTGTGGTCTTGTTGGTTGTCTTTATATGTTCGTGTGGTCTTGTTGGTTGTCTTTATATGTTCGTGTGGTTGTTGGTTGTCTTTATATGTTCGTGTGGTCTTGTTGGTTGTTGTCTTTATATGTTCGTGTGGTCTTGTTGGTTGTCTTTATATGTTCGTGTGGTCTTGTTGGTTGTCTTTATATGTTCGTGTGGTCTTGTTGGTTGTTGTCTTTATATGTTCGTGTGGTCTTGTTGGTTGTCTTTATATGTTCGTGTGGTCTTGTTGGTTGTCTTTATATGTTCGTGTGGTCTAGTTAACTGTCTTTATATGTTCGTGTGGTCTTGTTGGTTGTTGTCTTTATATGTTCGTGTGGTCTTGTTGGTTGTCTTTATATGTTCGTGTGGTCTAGTTAACTGTCTTTATATGTTCGTGTGGTCTTGTTGGTTGTTGTCTTTATATGTTCGTGTGGTCTTGTTGGTTGTCTTTATATGTTCGTGTGGTCTTGTTGGTTGTCTTTATATGTTCGTGTGGTCTTGTTGGTTGTCTTTATATGTTCGTGTGGTCTTGTTGGTTGTTGTCTTTATATGTTCGTGTGGTCTTGTTGGTTGTCTTTATATGTTCGTGTGGTCTTGTTGGTTGTCTTTATATGTTCGTGTGGTCTTGTTGGTTGTATTTATATGTTCGTGTGGTCTAGTTAACTGTCTTTATATGTTCGTGTGGTCTTGTTGGTTGTCTTTATATGTTCGTGTGGTCTAGTTAACTGTCTTTATATGTCCGTGTGGTCTTGTTGGTTGTTGTCTTTATATGTTCGTGTGGTCTTGTTGGTTGTCTTTATATGTTCGTGTGGTCTAGTTAACTGTCTTTATATGTTCGTGTGGTCTTGTTGGTTGTCTTTATATGTTCGTGTGGTCTAGTTAACTGTCTTTATATGTCCGTGTGGTCTTGTTGGTTGTTGTCTTTATATGTTCGTGTGGTCTTGTTGGTTGTCTTTATATGTTCGTGTGGTCTTGTTGGTTGTCTTTATATGTTCGTGTGGTCTTGTTGGTTGTCTTTATATGTTCGTGTGGTCTTGTTGGTTGTTGTCTTTATATGTTCGTGTGGTCTTGATGGTTGTCTTTATATGTTCGTGTGGTCTTGTTGGTTGTTGTCTTTATATGTTCGTGTGGTCTTGTTGGTTGTCTTTATATGTTCGTGTGGTCTAGTTAACTGTCTTTATATGTTCGTGTGGTCTTGTTGGTTGTTGTCTTTATATGTTCGTGTGGTCTTGTTGGTTGTCTTTATATGTTCGTGTTTGACGCTGACTGTGGCCTGACGGTACATTGTGATTTATAAGCTTAGCTTATCGCACCAGATAATGCAGATCTAAAGATGTGAGTGACATCACAGCTATCATAAAACTGATTTTACCGTTAACTCTAAGTAGATCTAGTTGTAAATACGGAAATCAATTTCTTACTAATAACATGAGAGCTAATCGATTCTCCACCACAAAACTCAAAGATAATCGATTACGTACCAACATAAAAAGTAGTCGAGTCTGCACCAAACTAATCCTTTGGAACTGAAACAAGTGACAGGATTATAGGTTTATCAGCACGGGGTATTCGTCGAGCTTTACTCGTCAGGGCTGTTCAGATAGATAGGGCTGCTTATAATAACAGAAACACATATACACAGACAAATATGTGACATAGATCGGAACATTGACAGACACATACGTGACATAGATAGGCTCATATACATATATGTTGACAGACACATAATCCAACATGTTTCAGATATAAATGAAATAAACAAATACTTAGATATAACATTACTATATTGATAACCAAGAGCATGATAACATCCAAACATACAAATGTCTACATCATACATACACATATACACTCAGATATACGTATAAATAACCAGAACATACAAAAATTGATTTCACATTAAAACACCCATACACATAGATAAGCAAACACACACAAATGTGAGAGGGTGCATAGAAATGTGGGAGGAATGGGGAAGGTGCTTAGAAAGTGTGGTTGTGGTGTTTAAAATGTGAGTGGTTGTGGTTTTAAGGAATATGAAAAGACGAAAGTTCACAGAAAGACGGATGAGAAAATTGAGTCGAAGTTTGAGAATATAGAGCAGAATAAGTTGGTGACAGATTTATTTCTCCCTAAGTAATGTGATGGTCTGAAGGAAATCAATGACTAGTTGACACATGAATACAAAGAAACGCGGGGAGCTTGGCTACAGATGGCTGAATTGGTCAATGTCTAGGCCCGCTCAAGTGGACTACGTACACCAAGATGGCGGGACAATGGTGGAAAACCTGTTACTTGCACCGTGTGTTGATCTATCGGCAAGTGAGGATCTAGCTTATGGCTCGTTCACACTTTACACAGGCTTATGGCTCGTTCACACTCTACACAGGCTAATGGCTCGTTCACATTTTACACATGCTTATGGCTCGTTCACACTTTACACAGGCTTATGGCTCGTTCACACTTTACACAGTCTTATGGCTCGTTCACATTACACAGGTTTATGGCTCGTTCACACTTTGCACAGGCTAATGAGTGGTTCACACTTCACAGTCTCACAGACTTATTGAACTCGTGATATATTTTGGAGTATCAATCAATACTGTATCTAATGTTTATTTCATTTCGAAGAATAAACAATTGGGAATAAGAAAAAATATGTAAAATATGAAAATTAGAACGAATAAGAGTAAAACATTAAAATATGTTCTCAAGCTTCTTGTTCGAATGACTTGTACTGTTTGCATGTGGTGGAAGGTTTCAACTCAATGTGGGACCATTTGGAATGACTGCATCAGTACACGTCTTTCAAACAACGCCGTTTAGTGATTCTCCTATGACATCGTAAGAATAGTTTCAAATAGATAAGTTACATTGCTGACAAATCTTAGGGCATAAACATGCCTTAATATATCGGTCAAATATATGTTCAAATAGATAAGATAACCCGGTGTCGTCGTTTTCGGCGGCCATTATTTCCATAAAGAGAGTTTTAAAAAGTAAAATTTGCATTAAAAAACAACATAAAATGAAATTCCACAAAAAAAGATAGTTGCCTATTGACAAACTTTTAATGCGTTATAATAATTGTAAGCGTCTAGCTATAGCTTTGATGATATATCTCTTTGTTATATATATTAGGTTCTAACAATGTTATTTATTTTCCGTATGATACGCTAGATTGATCTACTAATTAGAGATTAGAGAATATAATGAATTTATCTAAATCTACAGAGAAACTAAGTGCCTTCAGGGAAAAATAGCTTTAGGCCAATTAAAATTTAATATAAAAAACAAAACAAAATTGTATAAAACATAATGAATAATTTAGTTTTTAAAGGAACTATTTAAGGCCTTAAATCTTTCAACTAATTATCTGTTTTATAGCAATGGAATAGGTTAAATTAGGATATACTTTAATCAAAAACAATATTTGGTGTAATTTTTCATGTTTTAAAGTAGAGTAGCTCCGCTTGAATGTTTTCCGCAATGCCAGATCAAAGTGATTTTTTTTACTGTCAAATATTAGTTTTAATCCAAAACAAAAATCATTCTATAGCGTGTGGTAAAATATAATTGGTTTTATTTTTAAGATATTAAAGAATTATGAACTAACAAAATATATCATTTTGAAAAAGTTCAACTAAATAAAAATTAAAATATGTTTAACAAACATATCAAGAAAACCGCCATAAAAAAAATACCAATCCTCTGCAAATTGAAAATAGAAATTTATCATATTACTCAATGATGACCGAGCTAAAAAAACATTCTAGAAAGAAATCGATGTTGTCATTTATGAATGACACCAAAACCTATAGTTATCCAAAGGATGACGGGTGGTCTAGTATGATTTAAAGCTGTGTTCCAACTCGAAAAAGGCATTGAAAGAGTAGATGTAATTAGGGCAGACAGTGACAACTGTGAATAGTGTTGTCTGATGTTTTCTTTTCACACATAAGAGCTGAACACGGACGTAATTAAGGGGCAGATAATTTTTGTTTACAGTTAACATCGGAGCTGCTAGTTGAATTTTCAATCAAATGTTTTCCTGTGTCGGGGAAGGGGGGGGGTTGGGTCGGTCGATTTAATTGAGGACGAACGGAACTGTAGTTCCTTAAAAAGGTACTACTTTTAAAAATACCCTTCAATATCGACTTACTAGTTTAATTAGCTTAATTCCTAATTACTAAAACAAATAGAAATAGAACTGTTAATAAAATATAAATCTTAAACATAAAACCTGTGAAAATAAGAAAATTAAACACTTCTGTTTGTCTGTAGGAATTCCTGAGCGACTAATACTTGCACTTTTATTAGAAAGAATATATCTTTTTATGTTCTTATATTCGGTGCTTTTAAAACGTGTTACTCAGTAGCGTACGCAGGGGGGGGGAGCAGGGGGAGCAGCCGCTCCCCCTCTGGCCATCTTCAGCAAAGTGGCGCCTTTTTGGAAACTTTTTAAACTCAAAGTTTTAAACAATGATATTTGTTTAAAAAAATATCTTTGGTCGGAACATCTATGTAAATCACAAGATTTCTTTTCATGCAGCAATTAAGCATTATTGTACTAGTCTAGTAGTGTCTACGTTTACAACACGTATTAACAGCTGCATCCGTTTGCCATTCTAAAAATAACCATTACGATGTATTGCAATGTTTAAAAAACCTCTACGGTAGTACCACTTGGCAAGAGGGGTGTTAAGTTTAAGGCAACTGTATAATGTATTTGCTTACGAATAATTGAATTAGAAAATGTTATACATAAAACTTCACACATAATTACTTTATATATACAGTTTGAATCGTGTGATTAATTTTTAAAAAATTGCAATACAGAAACATAATATACAACTGATGTGGCACCTCTATTAAAATTTACTTATGAGCGAACTGCGTAGTGGTGGGGAAATTTTGACATGGTCAACAACGTCATCACGATGAAGTAGTAGTATTCTTACAGTTTGGGCGATAGTGATTACGATTACAAAGTATATGATGCAACCCCTCTCCCCCATGGACCCCCCTGTAAAAAGATATTGTTATAATACCACTGCTACTTATTTAAATCTATTTCTGTAATATATATTTGTGTAATATATATTTGTGTAATATATATGTATGTTTAGAACAGTCATTTAAAAACTGACGCTATGTTCACTCTGAGTTGGTTATCTCTCTCCCCCCCCCCCCCCCACACACACACACCTCACCACCACAATTGTGTAGAGCGACATTAATCTCACACCTAGGTATACACTGGGTTGGATAATTGACCTAAAGTGAACGGACAGTGGTGAGTGAAGTTGAACCCCCCCCCCCCCCAAACCACCCCGAACTGATCTGTTAAGTACATGTAGAAAAACGTGTAATGATGTACCAAAGTACCATGTCGCGAGAAAATTAGCTTTTTAAACGTAAAACTCTGTGAATATTGTTTTTGCAACTACCAGTAAAAAGGTGTGTGATCAATACAGTGATCTAACCCATGCCTATCACTATGTTAAAAATGATCTTTAAAGAACGCAAAGAAGCATTAGTTAATTAAAATATGTGATCTGAACTAAAAGACCGAAAATTAGTTAAATGTAAGCTGTTATTCCGAATGTTTTTCTGTTATTCCGAATGTTTTTCTATTATTTCGAAAAGCGTGTTTTTACACCAACTCTGATTTTAAAAACTTTCATTATGCTGTTATACTTTAGCATTTATGAAGACGATATATTAAATTCTGAATAAATAACAAAACTATTTTGTAAACACGAATAGTGTGAAACAATTTTATTATATTCTAAAGTAATTATTTTTTTTTTGACATTTATAATTAAATATGTAGATATATACATATTTATATTGTAACGTTTACCTATCTATCAGCCAGATAGATGGTGAACGTCCCCGGATTCTTTTTTCGGGGTAATATGCAAATGACTTAAAGCCTAAATGGATGAACACTAACTCAACAACACACTAGGGCTCGATCTCGATGTCTAGGGAAAACTAGTGATACTATTGAAGTTAACAACTCATCCAATCTGCATACAACCTTTAATAAGCGAACACAGTTGTGGCAGAACACAAGGTTAAACTAGATAAAATATTTAATTTATAAAATAACAAAACCCAACTTACAAAGCGTAAGAAAAAACACTATCACAGATTTCAACACTGTATAAAAATAGCCACAGGTCACACAACACTGCTATAGCTTCATGAATCACTTGGCGACAAGTAATATTATACTAGAAGACTAAAACAACTTAAGAAAGCATAGCACACACAGGACTTAAGTTCTCTCACGTTCAAATGGTCAGAATCTATTGCCGGACAAAATGGACGGCTTGGTCTTAATAGACCGTTTGATCAAGGTAGACTGCCTCGTGTTGCGTGTGTGCGATCCAGTTAAAGACTTATGCAACAGGGGAGGTTATCCTCAACTCATGTAGCCATTGGTTGGGATGGTCATCTGATCAGAATCAATCAATCAGATCTTGATGGAAAATTTCTGGGTCCTAGACACCCTTAATAAGACAGTGGAAAAACCCCGGTAGTTGCACCATCAATCCATATAAGGTATTATACAATGTCAAAATAAAACATTACTGGACCTAAGTAGGTCACATCCCCTCCCTTTTTGGAAGTGACAGATAGGTTCCACAAAAACATACATAAGGAACCAATCTGGCAATGAAAATAAAAAAAATGTTTTACAAATGTAGGCAATCAAAATCATAATACCAGATGAAAATATCCCTGAACATAAAAGGGAAGTAACTCAAACTTTTACAATTGGTGAAAGGGGAGTAACCCTTCAAAAAGTAATTATACATCAAAATCCCTCAAAAAAGGGTATTACAATATTTCCATGTGGATATTAAAAGTGGTAAACCCGCCAGGGTAAAACCTTTATTTCAATGACTAGCTACAATATCAACTGAGTCATGTGAGACATATTATCATAAAAGATTACATATAATCAAAACCCACCTTTAATTAAGGTTTACCTGAAAATAAACAAAATATTCAACAGGATTGGAATTTTGAAAAATTCAAAACTCATACCACTCATTTTCATGTGAGTGTCACCCAAACACAACAATTGTGTATGTTCCTAATGAACCACAAAACATGTCACATGATCAATGTGTGCAATAAGATCTTACATCCTCGACAAACAATCAGCCACAACATTATCACTACCCTTAATGTGTGAAATTTCCAGATTAAAATTTTAGAAATATAAACACCATCTCAATATTCTTTGATTTGTCTGTCCTAACTTAGAGGTAAATTTCAGGGGATCATGGTCAGAAAACACTCTGACTGGATTGGTTGAAGAAGTGACATAGACTTCAAAGTGTTGTAATGACAAAACCAAAGCTAAAGCTTCTTTTTCAATAGTAGAGTAATTCTTTTGGTTCTCATTTAACTTCCTGGAAAAAAAGGCAATGGGATGGTCAATCCCCATGTTGTCTTCTTGAAATAGGACTGAGCCAATGGCTAAGTTGCTAGCATCAATGGCAAGTTTAAAGGGCTTGCTGAAATCTGGGGCAGCCATAACAGGGGCATTAGATAAAAATGACTTAATGGTTAAAAAAGCTTCATGACATTTATTTGACCATTCACTCAACACCCTTTTTCAATAATGCAGTAAGAGGTTCAGCAACAGCTGAAAAGTTTTGACAGAACCGCCTATAGTAACCAGCCATCCCAAGGAACTTTTTGATTTCTTTACAATTTTTGGGAGGAGGTAACCTTACAATAGCATCCACTTTAGCTTCAATGGGCCGAACTTGGTTCGTTCCCACTTGATAACCCAAATAGGTAATTGAACCTTTACAGAACTTGCATAAAGGTGATTTCTGTAAAGGTTTACAGTAGAATTAACTTCAGACAATTTATGGTTTTCCTCTGTGGACAAATGCATAAGGTGGACATTCAAATTATCTAAAAAGGCAGAATTTACCAATTTTGGGGGTTTCAATTTATCATGCATCACATCATCAGAAACATTTTAACATACAGATAAAGTAATTTTAGCTGTGGAATGAAAATTGTTACAATTATCATAATACTTTTTCAGTGAGTTAACATGATACACTGTCTGTTTCTTTCTTCTGTCGGGCGTATTGACAACATAGTTCAAATCACTTAATTTTGAATGCACAGTAAAGGGTCCACAATATCTCAAGGATAACGCATTGTTCAGATTAGGCACTAGCACAAGAACCTTCTCGCCTGGATTGAATGTTCGTTTACGAGAACTCTTATCATACAGTCCTTTCATTCTCACTTGGACCTTTCTTAAGTTCTTGTGAGCCATTTCGCACACAGCTTTCAGTCGAACGTGAAAATCGTCAAAGTTTTCCACAGGATGATCACTGGTACCTGTCCACCGTTCGTGGATCAGCTTCAGGGGACCACGGACAGAATGTCCAAACACAAGTTGAAAAGGAGAGTAACCTAAAGAGTCCTGGACACAGTCCCTCGCGGCGAAAATAATCCAAGGAACAGTCTCATCCCATTGGGTGTTACTGTTAGCGAACGTTCTTAGCATGGTTTTGAGGGTTTGGTGGAACCTCTCAAGTACGCCTTGAGACTGAGGGTGGTAGGCTGAGCTGGTGATGTGGGTAACGCCTAGCTTGGCTAGCGCTTCCTGAAAATGGTGACTGGTGAAGTTGCTGCCTTGATCTGTTTGGACGATTCTAGGTAATCCAAAGGTCGTGAAGAACCGGGTCATGGCTCTGACTACAGTCTTTGCCTTAATGTTCCGTAAGGGGAACGCCTCGGGAAAACGGGTACTTGAACACATAAAGGTAAGTAGGTACTCGTTGCCCGCCTTGGTTTTAGGCAAGGGACCTACACAGTCCATGACGATTTTAGAAAAGGGTTCTTCTAATACAGGAATCGGACTCAAAGGGGCCTTAGGAATTTTCTGGTTTGGCTTTCCGGCCAACTGACAGTTCGTGCAACTTTTGCAGTAACGCGACACATCATTTCTCATTTTGGGCCAAAAGAACAGTTCTTTGATCTTCGCCGTCGTTTTAGTGACTCCTGGGTGCGCTGACATTGGATGGTCATGTGCCAGCTTAAGTATTTCATGCCGATAAGGTGCAGGGACCCACAGCTGGTTTTTACCCAACCATGGTTCGGCTGGTGAGGCATTCACTGGTACAGAGCGACGAAAGAAGAGGCCGTTCTCGGAGAAATATTCTCCATCGTCAAATGATAGAGATTTTTCGACCATTGCCTTGAGTTCTGCGTCGACTTGTTGAGCTTTAATGATGTCTTCCTGAGATATCCTCAGGGGTAAGCCCAGACTTGTGTTCTCTGGAAGCATAGACTCCAGTTTGGGAGTCGAATTTCTTGACGATGATGGTAGGTGGGGTTCAGACGTTGTGTCAGCCAATTGTTTGGCCTGGCTTCTTGTCACCGCACATGCAGGATACAGTTCATTATCATTATCTGGAACTGTTGACAAAGGGTCTGAAACCGTACAGGGGTATACTTTGCTTCCCGCAAGGTCATTCCCTAGAAGTAGGTGTACTCCTGGGACAGGAATACTATCTATCACACCTAAAATGACCTCACCTTCGACGAGATGATGTTTCAGGGCAAACTTGTGTAGAGGGACGACAGTAGATTTTGTCCCCACTCCCTGGATAATGGAAATATTTCCGGTGTTCGTCTCTGGTGTAATGTCCATTGAACTTTTCAAAAGAAGTGACTGTGACGCTCCTGTGTCTCTAAGGACGGTGATATTCCGCTGAGACAACGGATCACCTGGTTTGCTAATGATGGCTTCTATAATGAAAGATGAAAAGTCAACTTTTCTCGATCCCTCGAGATCGGTAGACTCGGAAGAAACTGGATGGTGGCGTGAACAGTCAAAATGTGACTGCACATAATGTGTGGAGATTTGACTACCTTCTTGCGGACACTTAGGGTTAGAGTCCTTTTGAATTCTAGAGTTCATAGTTGAACTGGCTGCTTGAGGGGATAGAGCATAGTGCGCAGAAGTACGCACCACCTCTCTGTTATATTGACGACGTTTGTAACAATCCTTGACAAGATGACCAGGTCTTTTGCAGAACTGGCATACTGCTCGACGATTGAGAGTTGATCTTGGTTTCTCTCTGGACTGTAATGCCTTCACGTGTTGGCCAACAGGAGGATTGCTGCCAAAAAGGGGAAGCACGGGGTTGAGGCGGTTTCCTGACTCTGGTGGTTTCTTATGCACCAACATATATGTGTCAGCCGACTCAGCAGCCTTCTGGATGTCAGTTATCTTGTTATCCAGTATGTGAAGTCGTATGTCTTCAGGCAGGGACGTTAGGAATTCTTCCCTTAGGATAAGTGACCTGAGTTTCTCAAACTCAGAAACTTCCTCAGAGTGTAGCCACCTTGAGAATATTTTCTCTTTTTCAAAGAGAAATTCCACATATGATTGAGTGGGTAACTTGCGGAGTGCTCGGAATTTCATCCGATAGGCCTCGGGCGTCAGTTCGTAGGCCTTCAAAATGGCAGTCTTGACCAAACTATAGTTATTTTGAACGTCGTGAGAGAGTGCCTGGTATGTTTTTGCAGCTTTCCCAGTAAGGACCGAGCTCAATAAAGCAGTAATGGAAGTTTCGGGCCATTCACATGTCTTCGCTAAACTCTCAAATGAGTTAAAGAAAACGACCAAATCTGTTTCATCAAATTTAGGAACTAATTTCCCAAATTTGGCAATCACTTGCCCCACCGACAACTTTTTTGGATCTACCAGAGAAGTGAAATCACTAACTTGACCAAACTCTAATTCCAACCTCCTCTTATCTAAAGCAATTTTAGCCTCTAACTCCTTTTCTTTTAAAGCCTTCTCTAAAGCAATTCTAGCTTCTAATTCTATCTTCTCTAGAGGTTTCTCCTCGCGGAGTAACACACCAGCTAACAAACTTTCATCAAATACCCCTTCATTAATAAAATGAACAACAATTTTATCTCTCAACACCTCTGATTTCTGCGTAACAGAATAATCCAATTTCAATTCCTTAACAACACTAATCAAAACTTTTCTACTCAACTTCTCGACCTCCTCAAAAGTGGGATTAGCCAAAAAAGATTCCATTTCACTAACTTTCAAAATCACAACAAGCCTAGATTCTCTAAATTAACACAGAGCGTTGGGCCGTGTACTTGACCTCTTATCGTGACACGTCTGGCTTTTGACCTAGATACCTCTAGCCTTGCGCGCGTTTCAATAACACGGCTTCACTGGATAGAAAAACAACTAAATCAAACTAAACTTAGTGTTTAACTGATATAACCAACAACTGGAACGACAGATTAAATCTCGGCGAGACCCCACTTTGTAACGTTTACCTATCTATCAGCCAGATAGATGGTGAACGTCCCCGGATTCTTTTTTCGGGGTAATATGCAAATGACTTAAAGCCTAAATGGATG
Organism: Physella acuta; assembly: GCF_028476545.2. Lineage (NCBI taxonomy): Eukaryota > Metazoa > Mollusca > Gastropoda > Physidae > Physella > Physella acuta. The sequence continues at coordinate 201,380 of NW_026733002.1, read as the reverse complement.
AACACTAACTCAACAACACACTAGGGCTCGATCTCGATGTCTAGGGAAAACTAGTGATACTATTGAAGTTAACAACTCATCCAATCTGCATACAACCTTTAATAAGCGAACACAGTTGTGGCAGAACACAAGGTTAAACTAGATAAAATATTTAATTTATAAAATAACAAAACCCAACTTACAAAGCGTAAGAAAAAACACTATCACAGATTTCAACACTGTATAAAAATAGCCACAGGTCACACAACACTGCTATAGCTTCATGAATCACTTGGCGACAAGTAATATTATACTAGAAGACTAAAACAACTTAAGAAAGCATAGCACACACAGGACTTAAGTTCTCTCACGTTCAAATGGTCAGAATCTATTGCCGGACAAAATGGACGGCTTGGTCTTAATGGACCGTTTGATCAAGGTAGACTGCCTCGTGTTGCGTGTGTGCGATCCAGTTAAAGACTTATGCAACAGGGGAGGTTATCCTCAACTCATGTAGCCATTGGTTGGGATGGTCATCTGATCAGAATCAATCAATCAGATCTTGATGGAAAATTTCTGGGTCCTAGACACCCTTAATAAGACAGTGGAAAAACCCCGGTAGTTGCACCATCAATCCATATAAGGTATTATACAATGTCAAAATAAAACATTACTGGACCTAAGTAGGTCACAATATTAAGAGAGTAATTATTTCCCCTATTTCACTTGTCTTAAATAATTTCCCAGGAATTATTATGTAAGAATTTTTTTTACAAGAATTACGAAACAGATTGTGTTACGTTCATTGTCTTTGGTTGTAGTGTGTGTATATATATATATATATATATATATATATATATATATATATATATATATATATATATATTTTTTTTTTTTTCTGTTTAGATTGATACAATTTTTGTTTTGTCGGCCTACATTGTGTGTTTTTTCTTATTTCTTCAGAGTGCTACTTTCAATTTATTTTACATCATAGCGAAGTAATGACATACAGCTAGTAATTATATATATATATATATATATATATATATATATATATATATATATATATATATATATATATATATATAAAATACACGTATATAGAACGTGTTAAAAATTCGGCGCCTTATTTTGCTCTTTTCGCTCCCCCTACAACGAAAACCTGGATACGCCTCTGGTGTTACTTATGTTTTAAAAATGTAATTTTTTTACTAGTGCATTTAACAAGTAACGATTATAATGATTATAATTATTTTATTAGAAATCACTCGATGACTACCTAGTTTTTTCCAGAACAGACTTTTGAAGCGAACAAGCATTTAACGCTAGATGGCGCTGTATCCCCTACATGGAAGGGCTGCAGCTAACGATGGTGTAATGTGAACACGCCAGAGTGGATCTCGTCCTGAGCGGTGAGCTAATGTAACGATGGTGTAATGTGAACACGCCAGAGAGAATCTCGTCCTGAGCGGTGAGCTAATGTAACGATGGTGTAATGTGAACACGCCAGAGAGAATCTCGTCCTGAGCGGTGAGCTAATGTAACGATGGTGTAATGTGAACACGCCGGAGAGGATCTCGTCCTGAGCGGTGAGCTAATGTAACGATGGTGTAATGTGAACACGCCAGAGTGGATCTCGTCCTGAGCGGTGAGCACACCGAGCGTTAAGCGGATTAAACCTTATTTATTGGGGAGACGGGAGGGGCACAGCTCGGTCCGGATCTCTGTGCTGTAGATCTTTGGTCACTCCTAGCCCTCTGAGATGTGCTGTAGATCTTTGGTCACTCCTAGCCCTCTGAGATGTGCTGTAGATCTTTGGTCACTCCTAGCCCTCTGAGATGTGCTGTAGATCTTTGGTCACTCCTAGCCCTCTGAGATGTGCTGTAGATCTTTGGTCACTCCTAGCCCTCTGAGATGTGTTGTAGATCTTTGGTCACTCCTAGCCCTCTGAGATGTGCTGTAGATCTTTGGTCACTCCTAGCCCTCTGAGATGTGTTGTAGATCTTTGGTCACTCCTAGCCCTCTGAGATGTGCTGTAGATCTTTGGTCACTCCTAGCCCTCTGAGATGTGCTGTAGATCTTTGGTCAGTGCTAGCCCTCTGTGATGTGCTATAGATCTTTGGTCACTCCTAGCCCTCTGAGATGTGCTGTAGATCTTTGGTCAGTGCTAGCCCTCTGAGATGTGCTGTAGATCTTTGGTCAGTGCTAGCCCTCTGAGATGTGCTGTAGATCTTTGGTCACTCCTAGCCCTCTGAGATGTGCAACAGATCTTTGGTCACTCCTAGCCCTCTGAGATGTGCTGTAGATCTTTGGTCACTCCTAGCCCTCTGAGATGTGCTGTAGATCTTTGGTCACTCCTAGCCCTCTGAGATGTGCTGTAGATCTTTGGTCACTCCTAGCCCTCTGAGATGTGTTGTAGATCTTTGGTCACTCCTAGCCCTCTGAGATGTGCTGTAGATCTTTGGTCAGTGCTAGCCCTCTGAGATGTGCTGTAGATCTTTGGTCAGTGCTAGACCTCTGAGATGTGCTGTAGATCTTTGGTCACTCCTAGCCCTCTGAGATGTGTTGTAGATCTTTGGTCACTCCTAGCCCTCTGAGATGTGCTGTAGATCTTTGGTCACTCCTAGCCCTCTGAGATGTGCTGTAGATCTTTGGTCAGTCCTAGCCGAGATGTGCTACATATCTTTGGTCACTCCTAGCCGAGATGTGCTACAGATCTTTGGTCACTCCTAGCCGAGATGTGCTACAGATCTTTGGTCACTCCTAGCCCTCTGAGATGTGCTGTAGATCTTTGGTCAGTCCTAGCCGAGATGTGCTACATATCTTTGGTCACTCCTAGCCGAGATGTGCTACAGATCTTTGGTCACTCCTAGCCGAGATGTGCTACAGATCTTTGGTCACTCCTAGCCCTCTGAGATGTGCTGTAGATCTTTGGTCACTCCTAGCCCTCTGAGATGTGCTGTAGATCTTTGGTCACTCCTAGCCCTCTGAGATGTGCTGTAGATCTTTGGTCACTCCTAGCCCTCTGAGATGTGCTGTAGATCTTTGGTCACTCCTAGCCCTCTGAGATGTGCTGTAGATCTTTGGTCACTCCTAGCCGAGATGTGCTACAGATCTTTGGTCACTCCTAGCCGAGATGTGCTACAGATCTTTGGTCACTCCTAGCCCTCTGAGATGTGCTGTAGATCTTTGGTCACTCCTAGCCCTCTGAGATGTGTTGTAGATCTTTGGTCACTCCTAGCCCTCTGAGATGTGCTGTAGATCTTTGGTCACTCCTAGCCCTCTGAGATGTGCTGTAGATCTTTGGTCAGTGCTAGCCCTCTGTGATGTGCTATAGATCTTTGGTCACTCCTAGCCCTCTGAGATGTGCTGTAGATCTTTGGTCAGTGCTAGCCCTCTGAGATGTGCTGTAGATCTTTGGTCACTCCTAGCCCTCTGAGATGTGCTGTAGATCTTTGGTCACTCCTAGCCCTCTGAGATGTGCTGTAGATCTTTGGTCACTCCTAGCCGAGATGTGCTGTAGATCTTTGGTCAGTGCTAGCCCTCTGAGATGTGCTGTAGATCTTTGGTCAGTGCTGACCGACCGTCATAGACCGGGGTGAGTTGGACACCGGCAACAGTTTGGGGTTAAGACACGCGTCAGGTTCTGCTAAATGAGAAGGGGTTGTCCTTGATCAGCCCGTGTATTGTAGTGGGGTAGGGCAAGGTTTGGTAGGCAAAAGTTCGGATCCAGATGTAGAGATAACGAAAAGGGGGGGGGGGCATCTCTCTTAGCTTGTCTACATATGTTACAAACTATTTTATTTTGGACCATTGTTGGTACAATGTCCTGATGATACAATGTCCTGATGATACAATGTCATATCGGTACAATGTCCAGTTGGTGCAATGTCCTGTTGGTACAATGTTCTGTTGGTACAATGTCCTGTTTCTTACAATGTCCTGTTGGTACAATGTCCTGTTGGTACAAAGTCATATCGGTACAATGTCCTGTTGGTACAATGTCCTGTTGGTACAATGTTTTGTTGGTACAATGTCCTGTTGGTACAATGTCCTGTTGGTACAATGTTTTGTTGGTACAATGTCCTGTCGGTACAATGTCCTGTTGGTACAATGTTTTGTTGGTACAATGTCCTGTCTGTACAATGTCCTGTTGGTACAATGTTTTGTTGGTACAATGTCCTGTTGGTACAATGTCCTGTTGGTACAATGTCCTGTTGGTACAATGTCCTGTTGGTACAATGTCCTGTTGGTACAATGTCCTGTGGGTACAATGCCCTGTTGTTACAATGTCCTGTCTTAAGTAAAATGTTTGGAGTGTTATAATAAAAACTTAAGTAAAATGTTTGCAGTGTTAAAAAACGTAAGTAGAAATGTTTGAAGTATTTTGAAATCACCAAAAAAACGACAACAAAAACTGCTTGCACATGTGACACATCTGGCCATTAAAGTAAAGAGAGAATAATTGAAACAATATCTGCCTCGAATGGACGTTATCAAAGCCATTTCTATAAGCTCCAGTGGCGCTGAGTCGCGATGTTATGGATTGCACAGTGCACCAGATGGTTGCTTACATAGTTAACAGTGCACCAGATGGTTGCCTACATAGTTAATCTTGTTTGGAAATTTAAAACGTGATTGTCGGGGCGCACCTGCATGAAGGCTTATCAAATATTTCCTGCCTGTTTAAAACATTGATCGTCACATTGTTTCCTCTTTTCACCATAAGTATAGAGACAATCAATACTAGACCAATCGTTCTCATACTTCACTGTGGAGCCAATCAATACTAGACCAATCGTTCTCATACTTCACTGTGGAGCCAATCAATACTAGACCAATCGTTCTCATACTTCACTGTGGAGCCAATCAATACTAGACCAATCGTTCTCATACTTCACTGTGAGGCCAATCAATACTAGACCAATCGTTCTCATACTTCACTGTGGAGCCAATCAATACTAGACCAATCGTTCTCATACTTCACTGTGGAGCCAATCAATACTAGACCAAGCGCTTTAAAACTTCACTGTGAGACCAATCAATACTAGACCAATCGTTCTCATACTTCACTGTGGAGCCAATCAATACTAGACCAAGCGCTTTAAAACTTCACTGTGAGACCAATCAAAACTAGACCAAGCGCTTTAAAACTTCACTGTGAGACCAATCAATATTGATGACAACACTAATTGATTATTTAACCTTTTACTGGGTTTCATGAAATGAAAAGAAACAGAAAATTTGATTGAATAGAATAACATTGTAAATATGAGTAAAGAATTATTGTTTATGTTCTCCAATGGTTAAATGTAAAAATTTCAGTATAAACTATTCTCGAATGGTCCAATGTCTAATGTAAGTATAAACTATTCTCGAATGGTCCAATGTCTAATGTAAGTATAAACTATTCTCGAATGGTCCAATGTCTAATGTAAGTATAAACTATTCTCGAATGGTCCAATGTCTAATGTAAGTATAAACTATTCTCGAATGGTCCAATGTCTAATGTAAGTATAAACTATTCTCGAATGGTCCAATGTCTAATGTAAGTATAAACTATTCTCGAATGGTCCAATGTCTAATGTAAGTATAAACTATTCTCGAATGGTCCAATGTCTAATGTAAGTATAAACTATTCTCGAATGGTCCAATGTCTAATGTAAGTATAAACTATTCTCGAATGGTCCAATGTCTAATGTAAGTATAAACTATTCTCGAATGGTCCAATGTCTAATGTAAGTATAAACTATTCTCGAATGGTCCAATGTCTAATGTAAGTATAAACTATTCTCGAATGGTCAAATGTCTAATGTAAGTATAAACTATTCTCGAATGGTCAAATGTCTAATGTAAGTATAAACTATTCTCGAATGGCCCAATGTCTAATGTAAGTATAAACTATTCTCGAATGGTCCAATGTCTAATGTAAGTATAAACTATTCTCGAATGGTCCAATGTCTAATGTAAATATAAGCTATTCTCGAATGGTCCAATGTCTAATGTAAGTATAAACTATTCTCGAATGGTCCAATGTCTAACGTAAGTATAAACTATTCTCAAGAAGTTCATTGTAATAAACCGGGAGTGATCTCCCCAAAACTTTCTCGAATATTCTTATATAAAATAACAGGGGATGGGAACTCGGGCAATAGACATGACAAGTGTGAGAGGGTGTGTGGGGCGTGTGGGGTGTGTGGGGTAGCAGACAAGTGTGAGAGGGTGTGTGGGGTAGCAGGCAAGTGTGAGAGGGTGTGTGGGATGTGTGGTGTAGCAGACAAGTGTGAGAGGGTGTGTGGGGTGTGTGGGGTAGCATACAAGTGTGAGAGGGTGTGTGGTGTAGCAGACAAGTGTGTGAGGGTGTGTGGGGTAGCAGCCAAGTGTGAGAGGGTGTGTGGGGTGTGTGGGGTAGCAGACAAGTGTGAGAGGGTGTGTGGGGTGTGTGGGGTAACAGACAAGTGTGAGAGGGTGTGTGGGGTAGCAGACAAGTGTGAGAGGGTGTGTGGGGTGTGTGGGGTAGCAGACAAGTGTGAGAGGGTGTGTGGGGTAGCAGACAAGTGTGAGAGGGTGTGTGGGGTGTGTGGGGTAGCAGACAAGTGTGAGAGGGTGTGTGGGGTAGCAGACAAGTGTGAGAGGGTGTGTGGGGTGTGTGGGGTAGCAGACAAGTGTGAGAGGGTGTGTGGGGTGTGTGGGGTGTGTGGGGTAGCAGACAAGTGTGAGAGGGTGTGTGGGGTGTGTGGGGTGTGTGTGGTAGCAGACAAGTGTGAGAGGGTGTGTGGGGTAGCAGACAAGTGTGAGAGGGTGTGTGGGGTGTGTGTGGTAGCAGACAAGTGTGATAACAGTTTGCAGACGATCCGATGACCCAGATAGAGAGAGCACACCCAAGAGCCATAAATAAGACTAAACTCTTCAACGACTATGGGGAGTTAATCGTTCGAGCCGGTAAGATCAGGAGCAGATAACCGTGGTCATCACTAGCTTGTCACTTGCATTCATGAATAGCATTATCGAGATGAATAGTGGGGGGGGGGGGGGCTTTATTGGGGACGCGAAAACCCAGGGAGAAAACACAGCGGTTCAAACAATGGCCCACTTCAAGATGATACATAGTAGAGTTTGATCATCATCATGATGGTTTAGGTTCAGCTAGTCAGATCCTATCCAAAGTAAACCACCTACATGACATTAGACATAGTGAGCTTAGAAAAGACCTCAAGTAAACCAGCAAGAAGGCGTGAGAAATAGTGAGCTTAGAAAAGACGTGAGCTTAGAAAAGACGTGAGCTTAGAAAAGACGTGAGCTTAGAGAAGACGAGCTGTTTGAAGAGACCAGACGGGACGCTGGTGGCTCGGTGCATCAGATAAAGGGCCAGTGCAATCAGAATTTACATGAAAATTGTCTCCCCTCTGTAGCTTTGCCACTCTGCTCAATGCATGTTATTGCTTGCCTATTTGTCTCTATGCTAAACTCGCCTTGTTCGTGTCGTCAATGTCCATTATTTTAATTTATATCATTCGTTATCTCACCGGCTAGAGCTAGCGGACATCTATTCTGGTCTGGGTACTCTCCCTGGTGATGGGGGGGGGGTTAAAATTAGCTTTTTATAATGGTTAAAACACACGTCACAATTGGTAGTGTTGACAGGATAGAAACAAAACACAACACAAGGAGTAATTATCACACGGTTGGGGGGGGGGGGGGGGTCGTCCATAAATGACGTCACACTCGTAGGGGGGGGGGGGGGTTCCATAATTTTGTGACGGTGTGTGATGAGGGGAGGGGGTTCAGATGGTGTGACGTCACTTTTTTGCATTATAAAAAAAATGTTAGAAAAGGAGTTTTAGTCGTTATTTCGCGATTTAGAAAACGGTTTTAATAAATTGTAATAGGAATGGATCAAAATACTCTAAGTTGACAGAGTTCAGACAAGATTTTGGAAAAAAAAATATCGATGTTATAAGAAAGATTCAATAGCAATTTTGAAGGGGGTTGTAGGCTAAGGTGTGACGTCATTTTAGGGGGGGTCTGGCTTTATGTGACGACGTGTGACGGAGGGGAGGGGGGGAGGTAAAAATCGTCAAAAAAGCGTGACGTCATTTATGGATGACCTTTTACAAACACACACACACACACACACACACACACATATATATATATATATATATATATATATATATATATATATATATATATATATATATATATATATATATATATATATATATATATATATATATATATAGGTAGGTAGGTAGGTAGGTACTTAAAAAAACAGCAGACAAAGTAAATCATTTGAATGTTATCCTAACGAGTCTCATTGAATTTCATTTGAGCATTATAGAGAATTTACTCCCTCAGTCCTCTACTCAATTAGCATTCTACTACCTCAGTCCTCAATTAGCATTCTATTCCCTCAGTCCTCTACTCAATTAGCATTCTACTCCCTCAGTCCTCTACTCAATTAGCATTCTACTACCTCAGTCCTCAATTAGCATTCTACTCCCTCAGTCCTCTACTCAATTAGCATTCTACTCCCTCAGTCCTCTACTCAATTAGCATTCTACTACCTCAGTCCTCAATTAGCATTCTATTCCCTCAGTCCTCTACTCAATTAGCATTCTACTCCCTCAGTCCTCTACTCAATTAGCATTCTACTACCTCAGTCTTCAATTAGCATTCTACTCCCTCAGTCCTCTACTCAATTAGCATTCTACTCCCTCAGTCCTCAAGTAGCATTCTACTCCCTCAGTCCTCTACTCAATTAGCATTCTACTCCCTCAGTCCTCAAGTAGCATTCTACTCCCTCAGTCCTCTACTCAATTAGCATTCTACTCCCTCAGTCCTCAAGTAGCATTCTACTTTCTCAGTCCTCTACTCAAGTATTGTCTGGCCCCGTTTTGAAAACAACTCATCAGATGATATCTACTACTGGACAAGTCAACTTGTAGCTTATGACTTATTTCATGACTTATTAGACTTTCATTGCATTTATAGATTATTGCGTTGTCATCGGTGAATCTAATATTAAGAAATTGTTCAAAATTGCTATTCAAAACTTAAAAATTTAAAAAGGGAAGGGAAGTAAAAGAAAAAATTATGAAAGCTGGCTCTGAGTCGATTATTTCCCCTGCGTTTCTTTAGGTGCATACGTTTCTTGAGCAAAAAGTAATTGGATCGGTAGTGAAATCAACACCCAATGGCCACAAGTCACAGAGGACTGCACGCTGATATAGCGATCACTATTTCTTGTTATCTCACCTTGGTTTCGAAATAGTTTAAAAACTATTATCTGCCCCTTTTTTTAATAGCCATCACGAACTTGATTCAGCTCAACGATTGTAAACATTCGGCGTGAACCACAGCTCAGCAAGCTGATTCGGTGATCGCGTTTAGGTAGCTATCTCCCCTTCTACTATTGAATATAGTAGTATTTAAATCAATTTTTAAGACTAATTAAGCATGTAATTAAAATTAGATATTCTTGCATTGTCATCAAAGACGAAGATATCTTGAAAACTTCAAAGAAATCTCTGCGTTAGAAGAGTGTCAAAATCGAGTTACAAGATTTGCCACAAATCCAAAACAGACGTTGTGAACTAAGTAAAATCTTGTATTAAAAAGAATCAAGTTTGTTTGATATGTCAGTTCAATCATCCGTATTTTATACGGTTTTAAGATCAGTCTAGAAACGTAGGGTAATTTGTGTGCCCCGTAGAATACGATTTTGCTTATCTTTGATGTGTCAATGCTAGCAGGAAGGGGAGCTGCAGTCCCTTGGCTGTCAACTGACCTAGAACATCTGGTACAGCTGCACATATTTTTTAGATGGATTGTGTTAAAAACTCTATGAAACTATATGGGGGAGTGGCGGGGGAAGCTAAATAAAAATAAACACATTCTCACAGAACTTCAAGAACGTTATTCTATATTCTGACCTCAAAATGGTTTATTTTAGCAATTACTACAAAACCTAGTGTGTTGTATTTCTTGTTTTTGGTTGTGCTGTGTGTATATTTTGTGTTGAATTTTGTTTTGTGTGTAGGCCTACATGCTGTTTTGTTCGTTTGTTTTCTCTAGTGCAATGTCTGAATGTACGTTTCCCTTTAGCGAAGCACTGTCATATATATATATATATATATATATATATATATATATATATATATATATATATATATATATATATATGTGTGTGTGTGTGTGTGTGTGTGTGTGTGTGTGTGTGTGTAAATATATACATAATATGGCGCCTTTCCCCCTACCCGAAAACCTGTGTACGCCTATGTAATGTTTGCAATTTGCTTAACGCTTAGGCTAAGTTTTTGTAAAAAGAGTACCGTAGCTGCGGTTGGATTATCTTTATTCTATAGACACCATCCCACGCTCTTGTAGATTCTTTTTCCCTTAGTTTTTTAAACCATTGTGAAAGCCGAGTCCTCTTTCATCTACAATCAAACACACGCTGTTGTCGGCAAAATTCTTTTGAATAAAAAAAAATCAGTCCATTGCGCGAGAGGCCGCTACATATTGCTTCTTTATAATTTATAGCATTGGTTAGGGGCCACAATCCTTTGTGATTTTACAATGTAAAATGTACTTTTTACTTTCTCATATTTTCGAAGTAGCCTATAGAGCACGTATTGTAATCGTGCACAAAAATACATGAAATTTTAACAATTTTCACCGTATTATACCTCAGTCCTTCAACACATCCGAAGTATAGAGGACTTATTTTAATCGGGCAAAAATTATCAATCCAGATTTGTGTAAACACGATAACTTGAGTACCGTTACAGTTAGGTTGATGAAATTTCATATATAAGTATGTTATCAAAATCGTAGATCCGTATCAACTTTTGAGCGATTTTCGATAACCGGAAGTGGTACTTTTTCTACTTTGAATTTTTCAAAAGCCTATAACTTGAGTACTATTTCAGATAGATAAATGAAATTTCACATGTAAGTAAAAGATCTAATTCTCTACCTTCTGTTAAATTTAGAGTAATTTCAGTTGACCGGAAGTAGTAATTTACGCTACTTCAGATGTCTCAAAAAACTAATGTAAATTTTTAAAGTACTAATAATATTGCGCACTATTATGCACTTTTTTATTTGGCGTTCACTATAGTAAAATATATAGAGAAAAATTTGGAGGGGGGGGGGGGCAAATCCAAAAATCCACGGGAAGTCGCTACGCCTCTGGGGGTGACACCATTAAGTGCCGCACCGGGTCACACCCGACCTCGCTACGCCACTGTATCTATATCTATATCTATATCTATATCTATATCTATATCTATATCGATATCTATATCTATATCTATATCTATATCTATATCTATATCTATATCTATCTCTATCTCTATCTCTATCTCTATCTCTATCTCTATCTCTATATCTATATCTATATCTATATCTATATCTATATCTATATCTATATCTATATCTATATCTATATCTATATCTATATCTATATCTATATCTATATCTATATCTATATCTATATCTATATCTATATCTATATCTATATCTATATCTATATCTATATCTATATCTATATCTATATCTATATCTATATCTATATATATATATATATATATATATATATATATATATATATATATATATATATATATATATACATACATACATACATAGTGGACCCAGAATTTGTTTTGCGGGGTTGCCCTTTTTTTCTAGGCCTTAAGTCGCCTAAATCGTCTTAGGCTGTCTTACTCGTAAGGGAGATTCAATGGAAGAACAGACGAGTTAGTGAAAAATGGGTGGTGTCCCCTAGGTCTTGAACCAGATTCGATTTCAAAGTAAAAATTAAATAACTAGCATAGAATTAGGCAAATAATTAATAATAATTAAGATCTAGAGATATAAAAGCTATTAATTTAAATATGAATATGACAAATACTGTTAAATTAAATTCACTTGCCTTTCAAAAATGTTTTCTTTTGAGGCGGATTAGTAGCCAGAATCTAAATTTAGATTCGATTCTGGTCTAGACCTAGATCTAGAGATCTATAAATAATAAAAAACAAGGATTCGGAACATTAAATTAAAGAGCAAAAACACCACAGAAGCAGACGTGTTTCACTGTGAGTATGTAGGCCCAATGTAATAATGTAATCTAGATTTAGATCTAAATCTAGATCTATATAATATTGTGTGTTGTGGAGTGTATTTGTAGACTATATTAAATTAGATCTAGACTCTAGATCTAGAAAAAATCTAGATCTAGATCTGAACTATTTGGATTTGAACTATTTTTTTTAAGTCCAGGTAAATTTCTAAAATCTTTCTTCAGTAGGCCTATTGGGCTTGTAAGTTTATCGTTCTTTCTCGCGTTAATTCATGTCTGGTTAGCCAGGGAGAGATAAAAGTTTTCGAACTAAATCAATTGTTGTGAACGGGATTCCCATTGATAACAAAAAACATGGCGGCTATTAGTTAGTAGGTCCCGCTTCAAGATTTCAAAATCATCAAACGTTCCAGAAAAGCAACAACTGTAAAAACTTTCAACGCTGTTTTGTTCATATGGATGGGAACAAACACATGTGTATGCATTTTTTAATATAAAAGTTTTGTGGCGGTAAGTATATTGATTTTATTTCATTTGTTGATAGTTTGTCCAAACTCTGACTCTACTCAGTCTTTGCTACGAGACTCAAGATTCCCAGACCTAGACTAGATCTAGATTCTAGAATCTACCTACTAAGATGTACATTGCTTTAATCTAGTTCTAAGAGTATAAGTTCACGAATTAGAATCTATTAGATCTAGATTCTAGATCTGTATTTTAGTGATCTAGATAAAATATTAAAAATATTAAGAAAAGGATGACTCTCAGTCTCACTCAGCCTACAACTTAAAATCGAATCTAGAATCTAGAGTTAGAGCTTTTAGATAATAGATATTATAGATCTAGATTCTAGATCTAGATGTAGATCTAGATAGATCTATCTAGATCTAGATCAGACTAGATTAGAAAGTTATTAGATTGACCACATTCTCTTGTTTATGTAAAATTTAAAATCTAACATTTGTATTTACTATTTAGATTTTAAATTTAGATCTATCATCTAGCAGCTAGCTAGATATAAATAATAGATATAGATTCTAGACTTTGACAACAATGAATGTTAATAGACCTAGGTCTAGATCTAGCTAGATTACTGAACTAGACTCTAGTACTGATTACTCAGTGATTACTGTTTAATATTTTAGAAGTAGGCCTATAAGAAGTAGCTTGTAGATAGATGGCTAGATGTAGATAGAGATAGTAGATCTAGATGCAGATGGTAGTATGGTAGGCCCTAGATCTAAAATCTAGATCTAGAGAATCTAGTAGATCTAGATAGATTCTAGATCTAGATTAGATTAGATCTAGTTTAGGTAAAACCTACCCTAGTTAAGTTTAGTAAGAGCTAGTAAGGCTAACCTGTTTTTAATTTTAAATCGATTTTTTTAGATCTAGAATCTAAACTAGATCTACTCTAGCTATTTACTAGATCTAGATCAGTAGCCAGTAGAGTGAGAAGAGTAGTAGTAGAGTGTAGTGTAGAGTACTGTAGACTATTGTAGAGTGTAGGTACTAATAACTAGACTACATTTATGGCTTACAGACTTATCAGACTACAGTGTTGCAATTAGTAGATCTAGTAATATAAAGATTAAATTTAGTTTGAAATTGTTACAGTAGTGCTACTACTTTTCTAAGTACTAAGTAGTGTAAACTACTAGAAGAGCAAGATGATAGATCTCCATCAAGCTACAATAGAGTTTAGTTAGTAGTTAGTTAGCCGTAGTAATAGTACCAAAAGCAGTGTAAGTAGCACAGTAAAAAAAAAGTATTACTAGGCCAACTACTATTGTATTAGGCCCTTTTATTTTTAGCAAGTTAAAGTTTGGTTAAGTACTAGTCTTCTAGCAAGTTGCCTAGTAGTAAACTTAGAAACTAAATCATGTGTATTAGTACTATTAGACTTGTAGGCTAATCTTGTTAGTCTAGACCAGGGACTATAAATTCTACAATTGATAACTTTCGGCCTTTTAGTATAAGCCTAATTATTAATGAATTACATGGTACAAAAATTAATAAATTGGTCAGGGTCAGTACAGTTACAGTTAGCTGTTAATAGAATTAAGTTTTAGATCTATTGACTACAATTTTTAGTTACAAGTAATGAAAATGAAACTAATAGTTTTGTGATAGTTAAGATATGGTTAACTTTAAACCAGATATTTTAGTTTTTAAGACAAGCTAAGTAGATAGAAAACTGAACCTTTACAATAAATGAAACATATATATATATATATATATATATATATATATATATATATATATATATATATATATATATATATATATTAATATCACATATTAGTTAAATAATGTTTTAAATATAATATATGGATAAACTTAATAATTTATTATATTAAAATTCTCTAGGTACTTGGCAAGCAATTTTCTCAAACTTTACTGTGGCTATTGGTGCTGATCTTGAGCTAAAGGTGAGCTGAATTTTTTTTATAATAAGCCATTTTTCAGCTTAAGCCCAAGTTTGAAACCAATTAAGTGTTCTAATTCTTAAAGAATATGTTGCTATTAAGATTATTTACTGTAAGTATTAATATGTATGGCTTGATAGTGGGACTGTCAGACAGTAGCTTTCACATTTCTATCCTAAAAGATAAGAGTTCAGATCCCTGGCTTTAGTCCTGGTATGATGTCCTAAGTCTCATGAGTACCAGCTCTCATGAGTACCTGGCTCAAGATAGGGAAATTAAAGGTGGCTGGGTATATACCTCTGAACACTCTAATTTTAAATGTCACAGAAACAGGTGAATTTTAATTCAACTGCTATATTGGCTGTCTGTTTTAATCAATGATTAATTTTTTCATATTACTGAAAGTTGTTAAAAATATTATTTATTTAATTTCTAGGTAAATGGAACAGCATGGATGTGGATTTTTAGACACAAGGAAGCTGAATTTAACTTTGAATGAAGAATTTGAATGATGATTGTCCATTAAAACAAATATTAATCATATACATTGTAATGCTGTATTGATGCATCTTCTGTTTTAAGTAATTAAAAAACCATCGATTTATGAAATTCTTTTAATTTTCTTTTTCAATTTTAAAATTGTAGTTCTGTTTTGTTATTTGAAAACAATGATGAAAGTATACTGAACTGCCATTGAGATATTTATATAAATGCTATTGTTTATAGTTTAATTATTTCAGAAGCAACTATATTGACATCAAAACTGAATCTTCATTGTACATTAAGTATAAAAGCTTACCAGCAAACCAGTCCATGTCAATAATTTATTGACATCCAAACATTAAATTTTTTTAACAGACTACTTTCATATGGGATAAGAAACATTTAATTTTGAAATTCATTGGTTTATTAAATTTTAATGGAGCTGAAACTAAAACACTGGGTACAAATTTATTATTACTTTGTTTCTCAGAAAATTGCAAATTTTGAACATAAGAACTGTGGGAAGTAGGCAATGATGTTAAAATATCTCTTGAAACTTGAAGAAATTGTGGAAGGTTTAGAGATAGAAAACAACATTTCAGAAGATGATGTTTGAAATAATGGTAAAATATCTTTAGCAATTGTCACTGAATAAATATTTTCATTAGACAAATCACATTTAGGTATAGAAGAATAAGGTACGTCTTCAGATTTTCTTATCAGCGAAGATCCTGGGTGATTCTCTTTGTTACCATCGGTCAAACGACAAGCCAATTCTGGAAAATTCATTGGGTTTTTTGCCTGGGCAGCTAAATATATTTAAATTAAGTTCATGCAAGGCTTTAGAAACATCAATTGGAAAAAACTCTATAATTTCATTAAATTTTTATTACTATCAGCTCCAAAGGAATAATATAAATAAGTTACACATCATCAATAAATTAAATTTGCAGATATTTCCATTTCACCAAACTTTCTCTAAGTCATAATACATATTTTAAATTCATGGCATTTTGTTAGGCTAGATATGTTGACTTTCATTTACCACAATAATCTGATTATATAAATTAACAACACAGCATTAGGATTACCCAGCTATCATACATTCTTCTTGTTACTGCCCTCCTTTATTGAGTGGGAGATAAAAATCATCATATAATGTGTGACGCAATTTACAGATGAACCCTCTCTCTCTCTCTCTCCCCCTCCACCTATATATATGTATATCTATATGATCTTTAAAATCATGTTGGTACCTCTACTTGTTTGAATGTTAGGCCCCTTTCCTTCAACTGTTTCTGTGTGGATCTTCTCCATGGGGGGTCATCCATAAATGACGTCACGCTTTTTTTACGATTTTTACCTCCTCCCCTCTGTCACACATCGTCACACAAAACCAGACCCCCCCCCCTAAAATGACGTCACACATTACTAGATTCTAGATCTAAAATACTACAGTTTCCTACTCTCTAGATTTAGTTCTTAAGTTCTACAACAAGACCACACTAAACTTCACTAGATCTAGAATAATCTAGATTCTATATATAAATTGATATTGAACATATTCTAGTCTACCTGTCTTTTGTAAGTAAATAGCCTATTTATTAGGCCTAATTTTAGTAATTTAGTAATTAATTCCACTCAACTACACTGTAAAATAAAAGAATCTAGATCTAGAATCTAGATCTCTAGACTACTCTTGAGTCTATAAATTAAAAATAAATCCTGTATGTCGTATGTTACTGTCTAAGTCGGAATTTTCAAGAGGGCTTTTTTTAAAGTCATAGATCTAGATCTAGAATCTATATATAGAATTCTAGATCTAGAAATCTAGATCTAGGCATCTAGGCTATATATATATAATTTAGGCTTGATTTCAGATTGACGATTGAAATCTTTTAGGCCTAAAAATCTCATATTTTATATAAATGTATTATTATTATACATGGTGTATTCTAGATCTATATAAAATATAATATAGTTGTGTGTGTGTGTTATTTTAAACTTAATTTACTTAAAACAACTCATTGTCCGACAATTTGTCGGAGTTTGTTTTTATTCCAAAAGCGAAAAAAGATTTCATAACTTAAAGGAAATTGCGCTAAAAAAAATAATAAAAAATATTCACATTTGGTTTGAAAAACAACAAAAACGCTAGCTGGCAACTACCGGAGCGAGAACTTGGTAAGCTACTTGAACAACTTACAAGCCCAATAGAGTATAGACTATAGTCTATCTAGATTCTATATTCTATAGTCTATAGTATAGAATCGTTAGTATCTTGACTATTCTTGACTCATCTTGTATCTAAAAAAAATCTATTATTCTTATTAATTTCTATCTAGATCTAGATTAGATCTAGATTGATTTACGCTTATAATAGTTATAGTTATAGAATATAGATAGATCTAATTATTCTATAGGCCCTAGAGATCTAGATCTATATAATAATATTACATCTTAGATCTATATTATAAAATATTATTAATATAGATCTAAGATGTAAAAGTTATATTACTATTGGGTAATCTATCGTTTTAGCGTAATCAATTCGGCTGCAGTAGTAATGTGCGGGAGAAGTAACTGGTGAATATATTTGTTTAAATAAGTTTATTTAAGTCAATTTTTACAAAATATCACAGATAATTGATTTAAAATAACAATCAGTGATGAAAACAATTTAAAATATCATGAAACTAACTTTAAACTAGGTGTTTGAGTTAAATTTTAGTAGATAAAAACAGCGGCCATCTTCCAAATAAAATTTAGAGTAGTTTCCCTTGATACAAATGTCTATTCGTATGTATATTGTGTTGACTTTGTTGTTTAATATACATAGTTGTCTTGTTTAATAAAAGTAAGACAGAGGGCCATCTTCTTATCTTTAATTTCAATTGAAATGAAGGCTATGTATGTATGTACATCTAAGATATCAGAAACGTTTGGGAGATCCAACATTTATTAAACCCTTTTGTACTGATTAACTTGTCAATTATTAGGTCGTCCATATTCTTCATAAATGACGTTGGACTCAAAATATGGGACGGGGTAAAATATTTTTTAAATAATGATGAAGAATATATTCGTTTTCGTTAGAAATTGTGATTACGCGTTCGGGTATAGTAGAACTGCGGTATGATATTAAATCATCATCTTGCTTTTAGTGACGATTGGGGGAAAGGGAATTCACCGGGAAAAGTATGACGTCATTTATGGACAGGACCGGCGCTACCTATAAGGCGAACTAGGCTGTCGCCTAGGGTGCTGTCCTTAGGCGGGGGGGGGGGGGGGGGGGCGCCAAAATGGGTTGGAAAAACAAATTGAAAGTTTGAGGGCGGTGCAAATCTTAAGCTTGTCCCCGGGCGCCGGGAAGGGTCGCTACGCCTCTGATAATACGGGGGCGTGAAAAAATTGCAGAGGGGGGGGGGCGCTTTTATTAAGTTTTGCCTAGGGCGCTAAATAACCTGGCGCCGGCACTGTTTATGGGTGATCCATTTAAGCCTAGTTGTTTATTTTTTCTGTAGACATTAGTCTTAGGCCTACACTTTTTCTGAATTAAGATTATTGTGTTTATAAAAATAGTTTTAAATTTTAATTAGTTACATCTGAATACCACATGGGTTTTTTCGTTGCCTTCTGCTTTCATCAGTTTTTTGATTTGTTCAATAGTCGATGTTTACCCATCCCCACCATCCATTATTACAGAAACAAAAAACACCCACTATATAGTGATATCTCCCTATAGAAAAAAAACTAGAATCTATCACTCATTCGTCTGTTAAAAAAAAGAAATACGTCATTTTTCTCAATCCCGCCGTTTCATCCCCCACTTAGCACAACGTCACCAAGTTCGCGGCGCGCGTGACGTCATTTGTCATTAGGCTAAAGTTAAAGAAAGAGATACCGCGTAATTAAAAAAAGTCAAAACAGGCACTATTGCGTTGAGACTTTAGCGACGTTTAGTCTGACGAATAGATCTAAATGACTTCGGTACGGTAAATTATATGTGTTGAATTTATAACAGTGGCATGATGTTCTCCCTCTACTACACAAACTCACGTGCTTTTAATTTCTGCAACCTGCTGCCCTGAGACGTTTGGCTCTAAAATGCCCGTGAGACAGCGGCCTCCGTAAATACATTTAGGCTCCCAGTCCCACCTATACACTTCGTCTGCCCATTAAGCTCCACGCAAAACTTGTGATTGATATGTGGACATAAGCGGCGATAATGGTGGTGTCAACAGGGACCCCCTCCCCCTCCCCAAGCTCAGCTGTTAAAGGTGCTCCGCACTTCATAAAAGACAAACTTGATGTTCAGACATCGTCGGACTCGGGCGTTTAGCCGACTGCCGTATTCCTAATGCACAGTCCACTGCTAACACTATTTCTATATTAAACTCAAGCCTATACTGAGCTCTGGCTTTTTACATTAGCTGCTGTCGTATTAAGGGTTGATCTTTTGTTATGCCCCATGTCGCGAAACTTGCTGTTTTGTCCAATTTTACCTGCAAGCCAATAATTGTCTTGGATTCTTGTCGAATATCGTTGCCAGGAGCTAGTTGGTTTGAGCCTTATTGTCAGAAGTTATTTCATTCGGAGTCAATGTAGTGCGGCTTATTTTCGTCGGTAGGCATTTAGTGGCAGGCCCTATTTGGCGGGGATGGTGTGCTGAGGTTGTTTAACACCGCTTAGGACAACAGGCTTGCAATAGTTATGATAATTCGTTATGAACAAATGTATGCATGAAAACAAACGCTTTATGTTCCTCATTTTTATTGAGCACAGCTTTATAGAAGACTTCCATAATTGACGTCCTAAATTGACGTCCTAAATTGCAGTCCTACATAAATTGACGTCACATTAGAATAGCATATGTGACATCGTTTATGGACAACCCCATATTTCTCATTTTGGGTATTTGGTATCAACATTTTGACAACAAAGGTTGTTCAAAATGTGTATTGGAGGTTAGGACTTGACATCTACCATAAATGACATCACGACACACTTAAGGGGTGGAGTAACTGGTTTAGAGACGACGTTTTACGTGGGAAAGGGGAGGGGTAAGAAATGTGAAACGTTATGTATTTCGCCTAATACAAAAATGCTGAAAAAATTCTTTTTCGTTAGAATTATGGCTTAACTTTTTAACAGTAATAACAGACAGGGCAAAAAGGTAATTTTCGACTTTACGACTAATTCATGACGGGGGGGGGGGGGGGGGGGGGTAAGATGAAGAGATGTCAAAAAATGTGACGTCATTTATGATTAAATCACTAATTATAGGAAAAAAGCATGAAAATATGAAATGAAAATAGCAAACAAACAATAACACAAACAATAACAATTAACTCAAACTAATATTTAAATAAACATTAGATATGTAGTGGTAGCTCTATAAAAATAGGGAGTTTCTTAATGTATAAAAATTGCATCTCATAATATTATAATAATAATTCTAGAACTGATGTTTATTGTCAGTCAATTAAATTGTTTAAAGGGCAGAATTAAAAAAAAAAAAAAAACGCATGCTTTGTATTTAAACACAAGACAAACGTATTTAATAGCAAACATCAATACATTTTCATACAAATAGAAATTAAAGGGAAATGACTCAAAATAATATTTTCTTAAGATGGCCGCTGTTTTTAATAGCAAATTTAGTATCTGGAACATCGTTGTTAAACCTTAATTTCATGACATTTTTATTGATTTAACCCTTAAATATGGTTTAATATTAATTATCTTTAGTATTTTAGTAGAATATGCAAAAATATATTCATATTTAAACCATATTTATTAGTTACCTTATCCCTACATTACTAGTGACGACCGAATTGATTACGCTAAAACGATAGATTACCTTACTATTGATTAGATAATAATAGTTATAATACTATTGAGTTTTATTAGGGAGCTTGTAGAGTCGGGTGTGGGGAAAATGCGAGAAGGGCGCGAAAACGGTCGGTCACGTGACTTTTTTGTCTCGCATTTTACCACAAGCCGATACTTACGCTGGGTGGTGTTGAAATGCGAAGATTTCTGCGAAAAATTTACCGCACCCGATTTTCAGTGGTATTTGGTCCAGACTTCAAAGACGTTTCGTTTACATTGTTAAAACTTCCGATTTTTCCGTCGCTAGACATACTGATGATTTGTCAACTCCCCTCATCTTTTGTGTCGACTTAGAATACCACCTTGTTCGAAACCGACGGAAATACCGCCGACGATAGATCAACTTCTGTCTTTTGTGTGGAACGCCGAGGCCGCCTGATTTACCATCTTTGAAGATCGCCGTGCCTGGATCCGCTGCCGCCGCAAACATATTTTCTATTGTTGCATAGAAATTTTGTATTATAGCCGCCGCCTACGATTTTTTTCTAGCTTTTTTTACCATATAAATCTAAGCACAAGGAAATGCCTACATCATTTGGATACAACAAAATAAAGTGACGTCACCGATATTATCAGTTGCTCGTGCTATATCGTAAGCTATGGGCCTACTTCAAATATTTTTAAAACCAAATTGAACTTATCTGAATTTTTTGGTTTTGGTGGTGGTGTTATTTGGGGTCTTCCATAAATGACGTCACACTCGTAGGGGGGGGGGGGGGTCTGTAATTTTATGACGATGTGTGATGAGGGGGAGGAGGGGGGTGGGTAGATGTGAAGTCACACTATAAAAAAGCAATGTTAGAAAAAGAATTTTAGACGTTTTTTCGCGTTTTAGAAAACTGTTTTAATACATTGTAATAGGAATTGATTAAAATACTCTATTTTGACCGAAATTAGACAAGATTTTGGGAAAATATCAATGTGTTAAAAAACTCAACTGCTGGTGACAACAATGAGCAAGACATTGCCAAAATTACAGAAATGAGAAAAAATACAAATTATAAAAAACGGAAAACAGATGTTGAGCGTGCGGATGATGATGATGAGAACATGGGTGCCAGTGTTGTTTGTGGGATGAACGAGGAGGTCAACCGTGATGAAAATGTGAAATGTTGTGAATGTGGATTGGAAGAAGTAGCAAAAGAAAAATGTATAAATGGGAGTTAATGAACTGGGTTGGGTGTACTATGTGTGAAAGATGGTGTCACGAGGTGTGTTTGAGGACTGTTTCAGAAGATTTTGTTTGTAAATTTTGTTTGTAATTAAAATTACTTAATAAAAAAATAAATTGCACTTTTTAGAATTGTTTATACTTTTACACTTTTTGCATGTACAACAATCCATGAATACATTTTGCAGAATATCTCTCCTGCTGACAAGATTATACCAATTCACAATGACACAGCTCACGTTTGTATAAACATGAACGGGCTAGATTTTTAAATTAATGCTGACTGAGACGGGATTTTCCTCTTGCTAACAAGAGCGGGCGATGACAGTAGCACAGCAACGATGTTAGGATTTTTAAATAGATAGATCTAGATATAGATCTTCTTAGTATCTAGATAAAAAATAACAACATACAACACTCGTGTTAAAGGGTATGGTTAAATGCTTGTTTATTTTAAAAATATTTTAAAAAATAAATGAAATAAATAAAGATGGGAAAAAAAAGGAAAAAACTTTTTTCGCAAAAAGTGTCTCGCTATTTACCCTTAATTCCGCATGTATGTCTCGCATTACCTTCTCGCATTTTCCCGCCTCGCTATTTCGCTTTTCGCGTCTCGCAATTTCCCCACACCCTGTAGAGTCAACAGTATTAGAAACTGTAAGAAAATCACGGCGCCCCACGTTTTTCATTTTTTGTCATAATGCGCACACAGTTTGCGATCGCTCATAGTAGAGTGATCGCTTGCATTATTCTGATGTAGGCCTATAGCATTTATTTTCTACTTTTTAGTTCAATCAGAAAATGGGGTTTTTAAAAAAAATTTTAATGATAATTATTTTCTACTTTTTAGTCTGTCTGTTTGTTTGCATTCAAATCTTGCTATCGATTTATTCTTCTCGCATTCACTTTTTTTTTTGGGTAAACGAAGACAAACACTCACAAAGGACAAACACAAAGATAAAAGGTCAGCCAATCGCGGGCTCGCTCCTTCATGATTTTTCATTTGTTTTTCAGTAAGCCAGAAGAGGGAAAGTACCGAACCTTGTTTTTATCAAATTACAATTACTAGGTTATGTCCCTTTTTTGTACAAATCAATAGGAGTCTAGAATGATCAATAAAATGTTTCCATGGATCAATTTAGTAATAATAATAATTGAATATTGTATTGTCATTGGAAACAAAGCTTCCCTGAAAATTTCAGCGCGCTAGTTAACTGGGAAGTGCCCGAAAATTCGATCGCAAGATTTGATGGACAGACAAACAAACAAACAGACGCGAAAGCAAGTTAAAAAAAACGTGGGAAAATATTCTAAGCAGTGATTCCTCGGAAAAAGCTTTTCCCCCCACGCGCTGTCTGGCCGGCAAAAGATGCAAGACGCAATGACCTAAACATCTCCATAATGGGCTCAAATTAAATACTATCAATTAGGGTGTTGAATACAATTTTAAACTGCATTATAGTTCAAGATGACTTAAACAGATGACCAAAAAAATGTACAGATGGCAAGTTTGCATCAAACACTAATCGTCCATTGTTAAATTATAAAACTAGATCAGTATAGTTGAATAATATGCAAAAAATAATGATTTTAACCCTTTAAGCCCTGGCCTCCCTGGCCTAATGTCTCCTATTTCTGAGCTCCCAGGGCCAAACCGATTTTCACTTATCTGTTTCTAACTTTGCCTATAATGTTTGAACTGTTTGAGATAATGAAATAATCAAGCCACATTTGATGTCAAGGCTCAGTATCAAACAACGATTTAACAAGGTTCTGAAATTCTTTATTTTTTTACAATGCATGAACATAACAATGCATATAAAAAGAACACAGTCGATGGCTGTGGCTCACTTTTTTTTTCGGCAGCATTTCTTCAAAAAAAAAATTATTTCTACAACAAAAGTTTGCACTAATAAAATATTTATATACGGTTAATTGTTCTATATACTTACTAAACATAATGACAAAACTAGGGTAACTTATCTATTTACTGTTATTATAAGAATAATTATAACCGAATAATAAAATAATATAAAATAACCAAATTTTTTTTGGTTGACAATGTATTTTACGAAATGCAAACACTCTCACTTTCAACTTTCCCCAAAATCTATTTTTAGAATCATAATCCCGCACTAAATGACATATGCGCAGTTTTATTCAGAACACGCTAATTATATTTACTAAGATGGTATACCAGCCACTAGGACTATGATGCTAGATCATCGGGCCGAAAACCAGCTTTCTGACATATATGCCTAATGTTGATGCTGGTTTTCCGGCCTGTCGTGCTCAAAGGGTTAAGTGTATAAGTGAAACGTGAAAAAACGGAATCACAGTATCGTTGTTTTCTGCAGCCATCTTTACCATGATGATAGTAAAAAGGTAGGTCAAGTGACAGGCTACTATTAATAGCTGCACAATGGACTCAATTACTCTTATAGCTTTATTCTTTTGACAAAACTATCTAGCCTGTGTGGTGGAGAAATTGGGGGTCATCAAGGGTTGAGGGTATATAGTATATAGTATGGATAGCAGAGTTCTATTCTATATTATGTTACGTATAACATATTTAAAAAAAAATTCTTTTAATAGCCTATTGAAATCTACTATTTAAGTTATTTATCGTGTTAATCTCTTTCCCATTAAAAGAAAAACCGTGTAATTGTAGAGCATGCGCATCTTTTTCCGACTAGAATTGGCCAATAATTTAATAGTAAATTAATAGTAGGCCTAATAGATCATGTACTAGTAGTAGGCCCTAATAGTAATTTAGTCTAGTAAATCTATCTATATATATAATTATCTTCTGGGAGCCGTTAGAAAACAAGCTGCAAGCGCCTCCTTGCAGTCCCCTCTCTTTCTCTCTATCACTATCACTACCACCCCCACCCCACCCCCACATTGTCTGGTGAGTTGTGGTCACGCTAAATGTTTACAAAGCTAAATGTTTACAAAACGTAGAGCCGGGTTTCTATTAGGGGCAGATAATTTAGTTCGATTTTAAACTTACAGGAGGTAACTAAGAAATAACTAAGAGGAGGCTGCTTTCACGGGGGGGGGGGGGGGGGGGGGTGTAGGGTCGGGGTTAGGGGAAGGGGGGGGGGGGTTAGTGTTTTAAAGCAAATATTTTCAGTGGCAGCATTGGTACTGTCTAATTCACAAATTATGAATTACTGAAAAGTAGAAAATAAAACAACTAAATAGCGGCGTATGATACGCTGCGGGTCGGCTCGTTAGTAATATTATGGCTATTATTATACTATTATAACTAATTAAGATGTAGTATCAGTATCTACAGATCTAGATCTAGAATCTACTATTGTGCTGGTAAGGTGTTGGTAAATTGCAAGACCGGAAACTCAAAATGGCTAGGTGGTAAATTGTGAAGGGTGTGAAAATAGACGGTCAGGTGACATTTTTTTCTCGCATCTTACCACCACCCAATACTTAAGCTGGGCCAGTTTAAAATGCAAAGATGTCTGTGAAAATAATACCGATCCAATTTGCAATGAACTTTGAAGCAGACTTCAAAGACATTTCTTTTGAATGGTTATAATGATTTTTCCGTCGCTAGACATGCAGAGGGCTTATTGACTTCTTTCTTTTGTGTGGAACACCAAAGCTGCCTGATGTATCGCCTTTGTTGAACATCTCCATGCTCTAACTACTCTAAGCCTCTACCACTAACAAAACTTAATGTTGTATTGCAACGCCGCCTGTGATTTTTTCATCATATTAATATCAATTATGTTGATTTTTAAAAATGTTTATAATTACTTATCATAAAATAAACTACACTTTTTAAATTGTTTATTTATACTTTAATGCTTCCTACTTGTACAATACAATGTGCTAAAGATCAGAAGGCGTTGCCCTTAAATTAACAATTTGGCAGAATATTTCTGCTGCGAACATGATTATATGAACTCACAATGACCCCATGCACCTTTGTCACATTTTTATTGCTCAGGCTATAACCTACGATACATTTTTTCTATGTTCTGACTGTGCCTCCTCAAACTGCAGTATTTTTCACGCATTGACAAGAAAACATGAGCAGGTGATAAGCGCGCGACAATGTTTAAAATTTTAAATTAAGATCTAGTTATATGTTTGAAAAATATAGTAAATAATAATGTTCTCTTAATGAACTCTGAGTGCCAGTCGACAGAGGTAGAATTTTTTTGTCCGCGGATAAGAAAACATGAGCAGGCGATGATAGGAGTAGGAGCATCGATGATAAGGTTTTTTGAATATTTTAAAAAAGTCTATAATAGAATAGGAAATTTTTTTAAAGAACTATATACAGTGCGCACAAAAATCTACTTGTTTAGTTTATATCTTTTCTTCTCGCATATCTGGTGAGAAAAAAGTCACCCAAGCATGAAATGAAAATAATGTCCCACTGTTTTCTCACGATTCCGCAGGTTTGTCTCACATTTCCTTTTTGCAGTTTACTGCCTCGCCATTTTGCGTTTACATCTCAGAATTTACCAACACCCGTACCGTAACTGAGGCTAAAGACAAACTAGAGAGTAAAAATATAGCTTTGCTTTTATTAGCATGAGGCCTATACTAGTAGGCCTTGTAATTATTAGTATCTAGACTTATATTTAGATCTAGGCCAAGATACTTTATCTAGTTATAATTATTTTATTACTCTGTCACTCTACCAACATGTCTACCATTCTACTCTACTGATTGATACTGATACAGCCTAGCTAACCTGTCTTAAGACCTTGGCACGTAATTTTATTATTATTTGACATAGAATGAAAACAAAAGCATTGAAATACTCTCAATAAATAAATGTTTTTTCCACTCTCATTATAACTTTTAAGTATATATCCACCTGTACACCCTGGTCGCGAATATCTTTTTTTTCAGTTTTTCCTCCTTATGAGCTCAATTAAATAAATAACAAATAAATTTGGT
Organism: Physella acuta; assembly: GCF_028476545.2. Lineage (NCBI taxonomy): Eukaryota > Metazoa > Mollusca > Gastropoda > Physidae > Physella > Physella acuta. The sequence continues at coordinate 174,397 of NW_026733002.1, read as the reverse complement.
GATAATGGTTGTTAGCATCTTTATGATCCATTATCATTGACATCATTATTATTGTGTATCCTTTTTGACATTTGACTATTAATTCTATTTTATCTACAACTAATGACGCCATGCTTTTTTTGTGTGTACACTTTAATGAGTTTCAACTTTGTTTTGTTTCTTCTGACTTTACAAGATTATTTCATCTTTGTTTCATGTGAAGTCATTCTCTCTGCCTGTGAAAGTTTTTAATTATTGAGATTTTTACTATATGCATGTCTTCCACAAACATACATTTTACATACATACATACGCACAGAGACACGGAATCCATGTGAGCTATATATATTAGATTAATTTAATAGAAATTATATTATTCAATTGATGAACATTCAAAAAGAACACATGGGTTTATTGTTCTTAATTGAATATTAGTGTTTTTAAAGAAAAATTATTCCTATGCAATTCAGACATTTTGTTTACATTTTTTATAAGATAAAAATGTGTGTATTTGTTAGCCAGCTCCATAGTCTAGTCATTACTACTGACTTTGTAATGTGTATGTGTTTGCCATCACCATTAGTTTGTTGTGGACAGCTGGACTTGGTTAGCCATGACTCAAAGATAAAAATCAATAATTCATGCACCTGGGTTGTGGCCTTGACAGGTGCAAACCAGATCAATTAATTGGATTCAAGCGAGAACAGATAGTGTCATGACCCCTTTTAGCTTGTTCCCCTTTAACTTAATATTGTAATGACAGTGGGAGGCTGCGGTTTGTATTGTCTTTGTTTCTCATGTAAATATTAAGACAAATACTGCTTGAAAGAAACTGAGCATTACATTGCAATGAAGTTTGTAGGCCTACACCATAGTAACCTAGATGAATGGGAGAATGTTTAAAAGTGTTCTCGGTACTTAGCAAAAGGTTAGACTAATCTTCCATGTCTTAAATCTCTGATCTTGTTTGAATCTAGTACACATCAGTACACACTTCTATGTCTTACGTCCCTGATCTTGTTTGTATCTAATACACATCAGTACATGTTTCCATGTCTGAAGTCTATTTCTTATCTATACACTAGCATGCCCATTGCCGCAGGGCTAGAAGAAAGTCTGAGGATAGACCGGAGTAAGTCGCACCCTGCCACCTCATACAATTTAGTGACAGACTAATAATGCTACTTCTTATCCACACTCTTTTCTTCTTCTTCATTCTTAATTTTAGTGTTGGAAGGGATCCCCTCCAACCCAATTAAATATACGTGTCAACTGGTTATGCGCCATGGTGGCCATTGACTCCGATTCCAGCCTGCTTTTCTTTTTCAATTTGCTTCCATAGCCTTTGTCCAACCAAGAACAAACTACAAGGCAGAAGTTGTTTGATTTTGGAATTGTCTCTCCTAGAAGAGTGGCTGTCCCCAGCTAACCAGCTTCATCTGCCTGAGGGTTCGAACTCAAGACTTTTCGGTATAGCAACACACTCTTTTAAACTAACGTATGTGCCATAGCTCAAGGGATATCCCTGGGTTCCAAATAACACCCTACCAGGGTGTCAGCAAACAAGCCTAATTCTGTTTAGTCGAAGACTATAATTTAATGCCCCATTGTATCAGTAGTCTATCGCACTGTTTAAAACTAACGTAGTTACTATAGTGCTCATGGGAAAGGCAGGAGCATCCAATTGCACCTTGCCGGGGTCCACCTGTGTGAAATGAAATTCTTTTCTCACAGAAACCTTCTCGGAAGTATTCTTATCAGCTCCCCAAAGTTTCATGATACTCAGATGAACAGTGTCGAACCGCAACAAGACTTTTAGTTTTTATATATTGTATATCTCACCCTCCCGAAGCGCCGCCCTTATGAAGTTAAAAAAGATTTTTTTGCATAACTCTCTCCTGGAGTGTTCTAATCAACTACCTAAAGTTTCATGGCGATTGGATGAACGGCATCAAACTGCAATCGACTTTAATTTTTATATTCTGTATATAGAGAAGAGTTGAATCGCGCCACTTCTGGGGGCCACCCCTGCGAATTTGAAACTCTTTTTTAAGCAGAAACCTCCCCAGGAGTATTCTCAACAGCTTCCCAAAGTTTCATGACGATCTGATGAAAGGTGTAGTAATGTATAAAAGACACACACACATACATTGCTTATTATATATATATACAGATTATTTTTCCTATGATTCCCTGCTGTTTAATGCTGATGCTAACTCTGTGGAGCTGCTGTCTGCAACTAGCTCTAACTAATGTAGTATTTTATCAATTAGAAGATTAATGGAACCATTAAATAATTGAGTTAAAAAGAATTAAACTCTTAGAGATGAAAAACAGTTCCCTGCACATATTGCATTTTCAATTGGCTATTATGGGATGTTTACCAAATAGGAAAGGTTTGTCTTGTTGGGTTAATTGGCATTGATTAATTTAAAGGCTTCCATAGAGCAGAAACTCGTAGTCCTGTGCAGGTTAAAATGTTGTGAAAGCTATGGTGATCTCCCCAGTGAGTAACTTCATTCAAATTTGATATTACTTTTGTTAGCTGTCCAGGATAGCTGTAATGGGATGGAGGAAAAACATGGCATCAACCAGGGCTTGAAAATGGTGGGGGCTACTCTAAATTGTCTTTCTGGGTTTGAGATGAATACATTCTTCTAGCATCCAGTTCATGGACACTTCTTTAGAATGAATGGACACTCATTGAAAGTTATTTTCATGTTTTTTTTTTAATAGGCCTTCATTGAAATTCCATTTTATATTAATTGCCCATGATTGAAATAATTCCTTGATTTGAAACTGGATGTTGTATGGCAGAGTCATTTCCTGATATTAGAAAACGTAAACAATAGTTTGATGTTGTAAGTTTACAACTGTTGTCCCTGTATTTGAGTGAGGTGTCGTTGGGCTAGTGAGTTTACAACTGGTGTCCCTGTATTTGAGTTTACACTTACAGCTGGTGTCCCTGTATTTGAGTTTACAGCTGGTGTCCCTGTATTTGAGGTGTCATTGGGCTAGTGAGTTTACAGCCGGTGTCCATGTATTTGAGTGAGGTGTCATTGGACTAGTGAGTTTACAACTGGTGTCCCTGTATTTGAGTGAGGTGTCATTGGACCAGTGAGTTTACAACTGGTGTCCATGTATTTGAGTGAGGTGTCGTTGGACTAGTGTGGTGTCCCTGTATTTGAGTGAGGTGTCATTGGGCTAGTGTGTTTACAGATGGTGTCCCTGTATTTGAGTGAGGTGTCATTGGACCAGTGAGTTTACAACTGGTGTCCATGTATTTGAGTGAGGTGTCATTGGACCAGTGAGTTTACAACTGGTGTCCATGTATTTGAGTGAGGTGTCGTTGGACTAGTGTGGTGTCCCTGTATTTGAGTGAGGTGTCATTGGGCTAGTGTGGTGTCCCTGTATTTGAGTGAGGTGTCATTGGACCAGTGAGTTTACAACTGGTGTCCATGTATTTGAGTGAGGTGTCATTGGACTAGTGAGTTTACAACTGGTGTCCCTGTATTTGAGTGAGGTGTCATTGGACCAGTGAGTTTACAACTGGTGTCCATGTATTTGAGTGAGGTGTCGTTGGACTAGTGTGGTGTCCCTGTATTTGAGTGAGGTGTCATTGGGCTAGTGTGGTGTCCCTGTATTTGAGTGAGGTGTCATTGGACCAGTGAGTTTACAACTGGTGTCCATGTATTTGAGTGAGGTGTCATTGGACTAGTGAGTTTACAACTGGTGTCCATGTATTTGAGTGAGGTGTCGTTGGACTAGTGTGGTGTCCCTGTATTTGAGTGAGGTGATATTGGACTAGTGTGGTGTCCCTGTATTTGAGTGAGGTGATATTGGACTAGTGTGGTGTCCCTGTATTTGAGTGAGGTGTCGTTGGGCCAGTGCTGCTGGATCAATTGTTTCCACTATGTTACACCTGATGCCGTGGTCGCCTTGATGCCGTTTGTGCTCTGTATGGAGTTTCGTGGACTGATTTGTTAATACAAGGATTGCCGTCATTCTGTCTTTGTCTTCCGCCTCCGTGTTCCTCCCGCCATGTTCCACCCCACCCCCTAGCCCAGCTCACTACACTAGAGAAAAAATGTATTGATATTTCTGTAACAAAGCCATAAAGGGGGATAACTTGAAGCGACCACAGGCCACGGTTGAATGGGTTTCAGCCAGCCAGGACTACCAGCTGTCACAGTCAAAAAGCTGGATTAACCTCCAAGCCTTATCCACCACTACAGCTCCACCACTTCAGCCTTATACAGCTCCACCACTACAGCTCCACCACTTCAGCCTTATACAGCTCCACCACTACAGCTCCACCACTACAGCTCCACCACTACAGCTCCACCACTACAGCTCCACCACTTCAGCCTTATACAGCTCCACCACTACAGCTCCACCACTACAGCTCCACCACTTCAGCCTTATACAGCTCCACCACTACAGCTCCACCACTACAGCTCCCCCACTACAGCTCCACCACTACAGCCTTATACAGCTCCACCACTACAGCTCCACCACTACAGCTCCACCACTACAGCTCCACCACTACAGCCTATACAGCTCCACCACTACAGCTCCACCACTACAGCCTTATACAGCTCCACCACTACAGCTCCACCACTACAGCTCCCCCACTACAGCCTATACAGCTCCACAACTACAGCCTTATACAGCTCCACCACTACAGCTCCACCACTACAGCTCCACCACTACAGCTCCACCACTACAGCTCCACCACTACAGCTCCACCACTACAGCTCCACCACGACAGCTCCACCACTACAGCTCCACCACTACAGCTCCACCACTACAGCCTTATACAGCTCCACCACTACAGCTCCACCACTACAGCTTCACTACTACAGCTCCACCACTACAGCCTTATACAGCTCCACCACTACAGCTTCACTACTACAGCTCCACCACTACAGCCTTATACAGCTCCACCACTACAGCTCCACCACTACAGCTTCACTACTACAGCTCCACCACTACAGCTCCACCACTACAGCTCCACCACTACAGCCTTATACAGCTCCACCACTACAGCTCCACCACTACAGCTTCACTACTACAGCTCCACCACTACAGCTCCACCACTACAGCTCCACCACTACAGCCTTATACAGCTCCACCACTACAGCTCCACCACTACAGCCTCATACAGCTCCGCCACTACAGCTCCACCACTAAAGCTCCACCACTACAGCTCCACCACTACAGCTCTACCACTACAGCCTTATACAGCTCCACCACTACAGCTCCACCACTACAGCTCCACCACTGCAGCCTTTTACAGCTCCACCACTACAGCTTCACTACTACAGCTCCACCACTACAGCTCCACCACTACAGCCTTATACAGCTCCACCACTACAGCTCCACCACTACAGCTCCACCACTACAGCTCCACCACTACAGCTCCACCACTACAGCTCCACCACTACAGCTCCACCACTACAGCTCCACCACTACAGCTCCACCACTACAGCCTTATACAGCTCCACCACTACAGCTCCACCACTACAGCTCCACCACTACAGCCTTATACAGCTCCACCACTACAGCCTTATACAGCGCCACCACTACAGCTCCACCACTACAGCTCCACCACTACAGCTCCACCACTACAGCTCCACCACTACAGCCTTATACAGCTCCACCACTACAGCCTTATACAGCTCCACCACTACAGCTCCACCACTACAGCTCCACCACTACAGCTCCACCACTACAGCCTTATACAGCTCCACCACTACAGCTCCACCACTGCAGCCTTTTACAGCTCCACCACTACAGCTTCACTACTACAGCTCCACCACTACAGCTCCACCACTACAGCCTTATACAGCTCCACCACTACAGCTCCACCACTACAGCTCCACCACTACAGCTCCACCACTACAGCTCCACCACTACAGCTCCACCACTACAGCTCCACCACTACAGCTCCACCACTACAGCTCCACCACTACAGCTCCACCACTACAGCTCCACCACTACAGCCTTATACAGCTCCACCACTACAGCTCCACCACTACAGCCTATACAGCTCCACCACTGCAGCTCCACCACTACAGCTCCACCACTACAGCTCCACCACTACAGCTCCACCACTACAGCTCCACCACTACAGCTCCACCACTACAGCTCCACCACTACAGCCTTATGTTATACAGCTCCACCACTACAGCTCCACCACTACAGCTCCACCACTACTGCCTTATACAGCTCCACCACTACAGCTCCACCACTACAGCTCCACCACTACAGCTCCACCACTACAGCCTTATACAGCTCCACCACTACAGCTCCACCACTACAGCTCCACCACTACAGCTCCACCACTACAGCTCCACCACTACAGCTCCACCACTACAGCTCCACCACTACAGCTCCACCACTACAGCCTTATACAGCTCCACCACTACAGCCTTATACAGCTCCACCACTACAGCTCCACCACTACAGCTCCACCACTACAGCTCCACCACTACAGCTCCACCACTACAGCTCCACCACTACAGCTCCACCACTACAGCTCCACCACTACAGCTCCACCACTACAGCCTTATACAGCTCCACCACTACAGCTCCACCACTACAGCTCCACCACTACAGCTCCACCACTACAGCTCCACCACTACAGCTCCACCACTACAGCCTTATGTTATACAGCTCCACCACTACAGCTCCACCACTACAGCTCCACCACTACAGCCTTATACAGCTCCACCACTACAGCTCCACCACTACAGCTCCACCACTACAGCTCCACCACTACAGCTCCACCACTACAGCTCCACCACTACAGCTCCACCACTACAGCCTTATACAGCGCCACCACTACAGCTCCACCACTACAGCTCCACCACTACAGCTCCACCACTACAGCTCCACCACTACAGCCTTATACAGCTCCACCACTACAGCCTTATACAGCTCCACCACTACAGCTCAACCACTACAGCTCCACCACTACAGCTCCACCACTACAGCCTTATACAGCTCCACCACTACAGCTCCACCACTACAGCTCCACCACTACAGCCTTATACAGCTCCACCACTACAGCTCCACCACTACAGCTCCACCACTACAGCTCCACCACTACAGCTCCACCACTACAGCTCCACCACTACAGCTCCACCACTACAGCTCCACCACTACAGCTCCACCACTACAGCTCCACCACTACAGCTCCACCACTACAGCCTTATACAGCTCCACCACTACAGCTCCACCACTACAGCCTATACAGCTCCACCACTGCAGCTCCACCACTACAGCTCCACCACTACAGCTCCACCACTACAGCTCCACCACTACAGCTCCACCACTACAGCTCCACCACTACTGCCTTATACAGCTCCACCACTACAGCTCCACCACTACAGCTCCACCACTACAGCTCCACCACTACAGCCTTATACAGCTCCACCACTACAGCTCCACCACTACAGCTCCACCACTACAGCTCCACCACTACAGCTCCACCACTACAGCTCCACTACTACAGCTCCACCACTACAGCTCCACCACTACAGCTCCACCACTACAGCCTTATACAGCTCCACCACTACAGCCTTATACAGCTCCACCACTACAGCCTTATACAGCTCCACCACTACAGCTCCACCACTACAGCTCCACCACTACAGCTCCACCACTACAGCTCCACCACTACAGCTCCACCACTACAGCTCCACCACTACAGCTCCACCACTACAGCTCCACCACTACAGCTCCACCACTACAGCTCCACCACTACAGCCTTATACAGCTCCACCACTACAGCTCCACCACTACAGCCTATACAGCTCCACCACTACAGCTCCACCACTACAGCTCCACCACTACAGCTCCACCACTACAGCTCCACCACTACAGCTCCACCACTACAGCTCCACCACTACAGCTCCACCACTACAGCCTTATGTTATACAGCTCCACCACTACAGCTCCACCACTACAGCTCCACCACTACAGCTCCACCACTACTGCCTTATACAGCTCCACCACTACAGCTCCACCACTACAGCTCCACCACTACAGCTCCACCACTACAGCCTTATACAGCTCCACCACTACAGCCTTATACAGCTCCACCACTACAGCTCCACCACTACAGCCTTATACAGCTCCACCACTACAGCTCCACCACTACTGCCTTATACAGCTCCACCACTACAGCTCCACCACTACAGCTCCACCACTACAGCTCCACCACTACAGCCTTATACAGCTCCACCACTACAGCCTTATACAGCTCCACCACTACAGCTCCACCACTACAGCCTTATACAGCTCCACCACTACAGCTCCACCACTACAGCTCCACCACTACAGCTCCACCACTACAGCTCCACCACTACAGCTCCACCACTACAGCTCCACTACTACAGCTCCACCACTACAGCTCCACCACTACAGCTCCACCACTACAGCCTTATACAGCTCCACCACTACAGCCTTATACAGCTCCACCACTACAGCCTTATACAGCTCCACCACTACAGCTCCACCACTACAGCTCCACCACTACTTTTATTATTTAAAAAATGCTGAAGATTTTGTGCACATCTTTTATTTTCTTAGCATTTCCAATGATTTTGTATTGGCGAAAAGAAATGGCGAATTGATTTGAAGGACTATATTGTTACTATTTACTCAACAGAAATGCGCATTGTCATCAATTATTTGTACTCATCTAACGGACACTCTTTCTATACATCTCTCTATAACTCAAACCACCCCTCTATCCTGGTCGTGCTGACCGTTAACGACACGAGACTACACCATATTATTTCAATATCTCATTTAACTTGGATTTATTTATAATTATAGGTCATCCATGTATGACGTCCACAAAAATTTGGAACTTAAGAACCCCCCCCCCCCCTTCCACATGCGTCCATTTTCGACGAACACATCTCCCCCCCCCCCCCCCATCCCAATTACATACCACCTCCCTCCTATTGTGTGGTCGCGCTAATGTTAGCCCTACACACCTGACCGAGCGAGCACATTATACACGCGCTGATATGTAATATCTAATTGTAACGTGATTGTTTTGAGTTTTTTAATAAAATGACTAGATTTACATCATCTTAGGCTTTGACACAAAATAATGATGTAGGCCTACCTAGTTAGCTACGATTGTTTGAAATGGTTAAAAATAAACTTGAAATACCATGAATTGTTTGAGAAAATTGCCGTGGTCACTGTCCAATTCCCTACAGCTTGTAAAAAAAAAAAATCGCTTTTTTTCTTAGGCGTGCGGTATACAGCTACATTTCTAATACATTTACTACGAGAGCTGCCGATTTAATGTACAATCTACATTTTATATGCATTCTTTAAATATTTTTTTTTAAATTAACAAATGTATTTTGTGGTATAAATCCACATGTGGTCGTCCACATTGAACTTGCATCGATAGGCTTACATCCATGACCATTTCTTTAACTGCCTCTATTTAGTTTGTGGTCGACAATACGCTACATCAGCCAACCGTGACAACACATCATGCTCGACGGCTCAAGCAATCGCTAGTATTTTGTTTCTTATCTCCCCTTTTATTATTTTGTTTACATAAAGTCGTCTATATAATAAAGTTAAATCTTCTTGCATTGGCATCCAAGATCTACTATTGTGCCAAATTTCTGATCAATGGGAAATGGGTTAAATCAGTATTCCAAGATTAGCCGAGACACCAATATACTTAAGGAACGTAATAACAGCCTTTAATTAAAAAAAATGTAATAGCTGATTGACTGGTATCAGTAAAGGAACAGAGCCGCTGGAGGCTAAACAAATCGATGCAATAAATGACATGAGTGACATGTAGCAGTGAAGTGACATGTAGCAGTGAAGTGACATGAGCAGTGAAATGACTGAAGTGACATGAGCAGTGAAATGACTGAAGTGACATGTAGCAGTGACATGACTGAAGTGACATGTAGCAGTGACATGACTGGAGTGACATGTAGCAGTGACATGACTGGAGTGACATGTAGCAGTGAAGTGACATGAGCAGTGAAATGACTGGAGTGACATGTAGCAGTGAAATGACTGAAGTGACATGTAGCAGTGAAATGACATGAGCAGTGAAATGACTGGAGTGACATGTAGCAGTGAAGTGACTGGAGTGACATGACTGGAGTGACATGTAGCAGTGAAGTGACATGAGCAGTGAAATGACTGGAGTGACATGTAGCAGTGAAATGACTGAAGTGACATGTAGCAGTGAAATGACTGAAGTGACATGTAGCAGTGAACTGAGTGACATGTAGCAGTGAAATGACTGAAGTGACATGTGGCAGTGAAATGACTGAAGTGACATGTAGCAGTGAAATGACTGAAGTGACATGTGGCAGTGAAATGACTGAAGTGACATGTAGCAGTGAAATGACTGAAGTGACATGTAGCAGTGAAATGACTGAAGTGACATGTAGCAGTGAAATGACTGAAGTGACATGTGGCAGTGAACTGAGTGACATGTAGCAGTGAAATGACTGAAGTGACATGTGGCAGTGAAATGACTGAAGTGACATGTAGCAGTGAAATGACTGAAGTGACATGTAGCAGTGAAATGACTGAAGTGACATGTAGCAGTGAAATGACTGAAGTGACATGTAGCAGTGAAATGACTGAAGTGACATGTAGCAGTGAAATGACTGAAGTGACATGTGGCAGTGAACTGAGTGACATGTAGCAGTGAAATGACTGAAGTGACATGTGGCAGTGAAATGACTGAAGTGACATGTAGCAGTGAAATGACTGAAGTGACATGTAGCATTGAAATGACTGAAGTGACATGTAGCAGTGAAATGACTGGAGTGACATGTAGCAGTGAAATGACTGAAGTGACATGTAGCAGTGAAATGACTGAAGTGACATGTAGCAGTGACATGACTGGAGTGACATGTAGCAGTGAAATGACTGGAGTGACATGTAGCAGTGAAATGACATGAGTGACATGTAGCAGTGAAATGACTGAAGTGACATGTGGCAGTGAAATGACTGAAGTGACATGTAGCAGTGAAGTGACATGAGTGACATGTAGCAGTGAAATGACTGAAGTGACATGTAGCAGTGAAATGACATGAGTGACATATAGCAGTGAAATGACTGGAGTGACATGTAGCAGTGAAATGACTGGAGTGACATGTAGCAGTGAAATGACTGGAGTGACATGTAGCAGTGAAATGACTGAAGTGACATGTAGCAATGAAATGACATGAGTGACATATAGCAGTGAAATGACTGGAGTGACAAGTAGCAGTGAAATGACTGAAGTGACATGTAGCAGTGAAATGACTGGAGTGACATGTAGCAGTGAAATGACTGAAGTGACATGTAGCATTGAAATGACTGGAGTGACATGTAGCAGTAAAATGACATGAGTGACATGTGATGTAGCAGTGAAATGACTGAAGTGACATGTAGCAGTGAAATGACATGAGTGACATATAGCAGTGAAATGACTGGAGTGACATGTAGCAGTGAAATGACTGGAGTGACATGTAGCAGTGAAGTGACTGAAGTGTCATGTAGCAGTGAAATGACATGAGTGACATGTGGCAGTGAAATGACTGAAGTGACATGTAGCAGTGAAATGACTGGAGTGACATGTAGCAGTGAAATGACTGAAGTGACATGTAGCAGTGACATGACTGGAGTGACATGTAGCAGTGAAATGACTGAAGTGACATGTAGCAGTGAAATGACTGAAGTGAAATGTAGCAGTGAAATGACTGAAGTGACATGTAGCAGTGAAGTGACATGTAGCAGTGAAATGACTGACATGTAGTGTCTCCGCTAGCCAGAGCTCACATCTGGCTGTTGCAGTAAAACGTTTTGGTCTAGCCACTAGTTTGGTCTGATGAGTAGCCACTGATCGGGACAGTTAACTATTCCATGAGAGGGAGCCACGTGACAAATCTAGTCCAGTTTACCGACGACACCGCCCTTTGTATGGGCTTTGATTCAGTGCTCTGTTGATGGCCGATCCAAGTCAATTAGCATAAACATAATGCAAGCATCGTGCCGTCGTTTTTTTTTTTTACCGTCGACCGCCGCTAACGGTGTAATTAAAATAAAAACAAAGAACGGGTGTTGCCGATAGGACAGGCTTGATTGGTTACAGCCAGGCGCCACAGCTATAGGGCTTGTAAGTAGGTCACCAGCTTCACGTTTTCATACTTGCCAGATTTTATTTTTCAAACCAAATGTGAATATTTTTAAATCCGTAAAAAAAATTAGAAGAATTACTTCTTCTATTGTTAAGTTATTTTAAATCATAAACAGTGTACACTATAACATGTAGGCTAGTTAAAAACTAAAAAAAAATAATTAGCCTACGTAAAATTGTGATTTAATTTTTTAAAGAGGCCAACATTTTGTTTTTATTAACAAGTTGTCCTAACCGTAGTTACAATATTAATATAATAATAATGACCTGGGTTTACCGGTACTTAATTTTATTCTATTATTACTCAAAAAATTATAAGTGTTGCATTTTGGGCACTCTTGGTATTTTAAAATCTTGAAGTTTGAAGTGAAGCCTAGAAAAAAATAGCCATTTTTTAAAATATGAATAATGTTCACAACAATTAACTCAGTTCGCAAATTCATATCTCTCACTGGCTAACGAGATTTCAAATTTTAAATGAGAGAGAACGAGACTTACAAGCCTTATTAACAATTTCCTCGTGTTCAAAGGTTGAATGGTAGATATCGCTGTTCCATCCGGTAACACGGGTGTCTCCTCTAGATGGTAGGTCAACTGGTCCTTGTGCAGCAGACCTGTACATGTCAACTGGTTTGATAGCAGCCCTAAGAACTATGTTGTGTTCCATCTCGCCGTGATCAATTTGTTTTCTAGCAGGAAGTTGACGTGCCACTTGCAGGGTAGCAGATCTGTGACCTTATGACCCTGTAACCTTAAGACCCTTCTAGGAAGATTTTCACGTCTTTTCCCTGCATTTTCCCCCTGTATGTATCTGCCCCTTACAACTCTCTGGAAAACATCTGTGAAAAAGAACTTGATCTAAATGCATTAGCTCTATCGATGTTCTCATGGTAACTCGAACTATTCACATTACCATATTGTTTTTACCTCCTCGTATACGAAGTATAGAGAATGTATTGTAAGCGTGCAAAGAAATCGAGATTGTCACAAATCTTGACAATTTACACCTTCCTGAGTCGGAAAAACATTTTTTTTAAAATGTCCGTATATCTAGTTTTTTGTCTATCTGTGAACTGGATAACTTGAGTACAGTTGCAGCTAGGTTGATGAAATTTTACATATAAGTTGAAGTTATTCTACTTTAGGTTTTTCAAATTTCACTTATTAGTAAAGGATCTAATTCTCCGTCTTCTTTCACATTTTGAATAATTTCCGGTGACCATAAGTAGTACTCACCACACACCAAAAAAACCCGCTTATGAATTTATTTTTAACTTGATTCCTCTGTCTTTCTTTATAAGGTAGACTACTAATGTTCCGAACCACTGTACCCAGATTACTTGCTTTCCGTTTGGTGCGCAATTCTTTTTTCAACGAGATTCTATTCTATTTTTTAAAAATTAATTTTGATTTTTTTAAAAATGTCTATATCCCGACTGCACTGGGTTTACCCTCCGCATTAGTGTTATCTAAGAATATTCGAGAAATTTAGGGGTGATCACTCTCGTTTCATTTCTCAGTTCATCGGTCGATCAAGCGAAATGATAAGCTTCCCTTGTGCAGCTCTGTGGGCCAACAGGCGAGCCGCCTACCTCTGTGGGCCAACAGGCGAGCCGCCTACCTCTGTGGGCCAACAGGCGAGCCGCCTACCTCTGTGGGCAAACAGACGAGCCGCCTACCTCTGTGGGCCAACAGGCGAGCCGTCTACCTCTGTGGGCCAACAGGCGAGCCGCCTACCTCTGTGGGCCAACAGGCGAGCCGTCTACCTCTGTGGGCCAACAGGCGAGCCGCCTACCTCTGTGGGCCAACAGACGAGCCGCCTACCTCTGTGGGCCAACAGGCGAGCCGTCTACCTCTGTGGGCCAACAGGCGAGCCGCCTACCTCTGTGGGCCAACAGGCGAGCCGCCTACCTCTGTGGGCCAACAGGCGAGCCGCCTACCTCTGTGGGCCAACAGGCGAGCCGCCTACCTTCGGTGACCCTGACAGGTGGCGACCACTGGGTACAGGTGACTACATCGCTCCTGATTGGTCGATGGCATCCAACCGTGGCCAATCAATGAGCAGAGATGCATGCCAAGTGTCGGCCTGACAATCGCCATTGTGTTGTCAACATTTGTCTTTCGCTGGTTTCATTCATGGCCTTCCATGTGTGGGGAGGGGAGTGACGTATGCAGTCACCCAGCCGTATCAAACGTGGATTTCATTTTTACAGACATCCAACATTAGACTTCAAACATCCACACACGTAGACATCCACACTGACTGTCCCCACCAGGTTCTGCCTCTGTCACTGTCTGCCCCCACCAGGTTCTGCCCCTGTCACTGTCTGTCCCCACCAGGTTCTGCCCCTGTCACTGTCTGCCCCTACCATGTTCTGCCCCTGTCACTGTCTGCCCCTATCACTGTCTGCCCACACCAGGTTCTGCCCCTGTCACTGTCTGCCCACACCAGGTTCTGCCCCTGTCAGTGTCTGCCCACACCAGGTTCTGCCCCTGTCAGTGTCTGCCCACACCAGGTTCTGTCAGTGTCTGCCCACACCAGGTTCTGCCCCTGTCACTGTCTGCCCCCACCAGGTTCTGCCCCTGTCACTGTCTGCCCCCACCAGGTTCTGCCCCTGTCAGTGTCTGCCCACACCAGGTTCTGCCCCTGTCAGTGTCTGCCCACACCAGGTTCTGCCCCTGTCACTGTCTGCCCCCTCCAGGTTCTGCCCCCACCAGGTTCTGCCCCTGTCAGTGTCTGCCCACACCAGGTTCTGTCAGTGTCTGCCCACACCAGGTTCTGCCCCTGTCACTGTCTGCCCCCACCAGGTTCTGCCCCTGTCACTGTCAGCCCCCACCAGGTTCTGCTCCTGTCAGTGTCTACCCCCACCAGGTTCTGTCACTGTCTGTCCCCACCAGGTTCTGCCCCTGTCACTGTCTGCCCCCACCAGGTTCTGCCCCTGTCAGTGTCTACCCCCACCAGGTTCTGCCCCTGTCACTGTCTGCCCCCACCAGGTTCTGCCCCTGTCAGTGTCTACCCCCACCAGGTTCTGCCCCTGTCAGTGTCTACCCCCACCAGGTTCTGCCCCTGTCACTGTCTGCCCCCACCATGTTCTGCCCCTGTCACTGTCTGCCCCCACCAGGTTCTGCCCCTGTCAGTGTCTACCCCCACCAGGTTCTGCCCCTGTCAGTGTCTACCCCCACCAGGTTCTGTCACTGTCTGCCCCCACCAGGTTCTGCCCCTGTCACTGTCTGCCCCCACCATGTTCTGCCCCTGTCACTGTCTGTCCTCGCGTGCTGAGCGGCCATACTGTCTCGCCCAGCATCTCTAGGCCCCGCCTCCCCCCCGCCGTCATTAGTTGTGTGAAACCAGGTGTAACACCTCGTCATTTCAAGTGTGTTATCTTTATACGTGCACAGCGATCAGCGCGATGTATGTATGTTGAGTTGTGTCACGTCAGTTGTACACAAGTTTTCACTAGCTAAAATCTATAGGCCAGACTTTTGTTAGTATCATATAGTCGTGAAACTTGGGTAGGATTGGATGTAAAGTCTTCTTCCAGACCACAGTTCAAGGTAAGTCCTACTCGTAGGGAACTATTTCAAGGCTTTAGAGTGGCGTTAAAATATAGAATGTGCTGGTGTCAACTCATTCATAACATTGCTGCTTACCACCTTTTGTTTCATCCACGATCTAACGAGAGGAATAGCCAGTGTATAAAAATTATCGGCTTGTTTCGTTGGGCACTTCATTGTGTAAGAGACCAAAAAAAAAAAAGCCCTGCATTGTTTCATTACAATTTACATAGTGGACTATTGTGTACTGCTGTCATTGTTTGGATTGCTCGCATGTTTGATTAAAGAACATCAAAAAATATTGCATACGTCTACATTGCTAAACACATTTGAACTGTTTAGTGTCAAAATTATTCTCTCTTTCACTTGAGGAACAAAAGTGATTCATATTGGTAGATGAAATACAATTAAATAACCTTTTTTTTTAAATAGTAAGGGAAGTAATTTAAAGGGAAATAGCTACTATTAACTTAGCCATGTAAGTTTACATTTAGTTTCCATTTTTTCTTTTGGTGCTAAGGGCTATGGCTTATGTAGATTAAAGGTTTAATACTATGTTCATTATTTTCCGATAAGTTAGTACAACATGTAATTGTTTTTACTAACTTTTGCTGATTTTATTGTAATAGTTTCAGTGTGATTGTTAAATTTGTTTTTAGAGTATTATATTTGCAATGAACAGGGTTAAGATTTTAGTGGCTAAATCAATATGAAAATCACAAATATAAACATTTAGTACAATACAGTTACATCACTGGTTTTGATCATATACGTTGGATTTATGATTAAGCTGATAATCACATATATCATTGTGGATAATAATTTATAAGAGCATAGTATAGAATGAACCTAAATACATAGTATAGATTTAACCTAAAGACCTAGTATAGATTGAATAACCTAAAGACAAAAAGATTATTTCACTTCTTGGTGAGTTAAATTTCCTCATTGAAGTAGAATGATTTGTAAAGAAAATGGACTTTGCTTCCGACACTTATTTTTTGAGTAGATTGGTTGTTTCTGAATTAACACTTGTTTGGGTGTGTCATGTTGTGGTTTAGGTTGTAATGCATAAAACATGATATAACAGATTAATTAACATATTGATGCAGCACGGTGAAAATATTTTAAAAGAACGTATGGGGGGGGGGGGGGGAGTAACAAAACAATTAATTTCACTTTATTAAGTCTTTAAGTAATAGTATCAACGGCTCCGGAACATATAACATCCCACTTCTTAAACCTGAGCATCCAACACTAGGGTCACAGCTCACACAAGACTACAAACATAACCCTCACACACCCACACACTCCTCAATAACCCTCACACACCCACACACTCCTCAATAACCCTCACACACCCACACACTCCTCAATAACCCTCACACACCCACACACTCCTCAATAACCCTCACACACCCACACACTCCTCAATAACCCTCACACACCCACACACTCCTCAATAACCCTCACACACCCACACACTCCTCAATAACCCTCACACACCCACACACTCCTCAATAACCCTCACACACCCACACACTCCTCAATAACCCTCACACACCCACACACTCCTCAATAACCCTCACACACCCACACACTCCTCAATAACCCTCACACACCCACACACTCCTCAATAACCCTCACACACCCACACACTCCTCAATAACCCTCACACACCCACACACTCCTCAATAACCCTCACACACCCACACACTCCTCAATAACCCTCACACACCCACACACTCCTCAATAACCCTCACACACCCACACACTCCTCAATAACCCTCACACACCCACACACTCCTCAATAACCCTCACACACCCACACACTCCTCACATACTACATATACCCATCACCCAACATAAAGTAGAACAGAAACAAGAATGTAGTTGAATAGAGTTAAACATATTTTCAAGAAAATATTATTACTTGCATTATTCAACTGATGAAGAATGGGTTAAAGAGAATGTTTCTCCAATCTGCTTGAAAAGTCTGTGTAATCAGAGAAAATCTTTTGAAAATATGGCAAGCCATAAAATTATGGTTACATTTTAAAAATTTAAATTGTTTGGTAAACATCGATTACACTCGATTTCATTTTTTTTTATTGACTTTAGCGCTTTCAACTGTTTTAAATTATTTTATCTATTCAAATATTTTTTTAAAACAAGATGTTTTGAATTATTTTATCAATTCAAATATTTTAAACACCGGCCTCAACCCCTCCTTGAAGTCAACCGGAGTGGCCAGGGAAAAGGCAGTCATTACAATATAATGTTTTTATCTGATAAAATACACAATATCGTCAGTGAGTATAGCCGAGAAGTTAATTAATATGAGATAATATATCATCCCCTATCACCACAACACCCTGATTCTACTAATCCAAATTAAAAATAAAAATGTTTGCTAAATTACTATTATATTACTAGTAGTCATTTGTTTGAATAGCCTAAATGAAACCAGAAGTCATTTTGTACTTACTTCACTGTTATAAAATATTCAATTTGGTTGAAAAATATGCTTTCTGGCAACAACTATTTGGAACCAGCTTTTAAAGCCTATTGACTTTACAAATTAATTTTTCCAGTTGTTTTTTTCTAAACTATCTAATTTTCTTCCTATGTTATAAAATTATTAGCCGGCTGTTTGAAATTTACATTTTCAACACAATCTCTTACCATGCTGTCGTTTCGGAACTCCAAGTTAGCAATGTGCAGTAGAACAAAAACCTTTAGAAAAAACACAGCAGTTTTGTCAACTTAATCGTAACACAGCCGCTTTTGTCTCATAATTTTTTTAAAAATAATTTTTACATGTTGAGTAAAAGAATTAAAGATAAGCCCCCATACAATTGTTTTCCTTTTAAAATTGTTACAATAATTTTGCATTATATTACGAAAACAGTTTTGCATTCCACAGTTTAATTTAGAAAAAATGTCTATAATTAGAGACCATAGTTTATTTTGTTTGCTATCAATCAAAAACTGATTATATAGTAAGCTAAAAAATAAAAGCACAAAGAAAATGTGTGAATACAGTAAGGATAGATGGCTGATCAGACTTTAAGATCTCTTCATCTAAATGCTTTCTCCACACTAACCTAGCCAAAGACCTGAGACACACATTACAGCTTACATTATGGATTATAGTAAAAACCTGTGACACACATTACAGCTTACATTATGGATTATAGTAAAAACCTAATCCATACAACTATTACAACACCAAGAAAAAAAGATAACTACCCTTTATCCAAAATATAACAAAATGAAAAATAAAAATGTTTATATAACAAAATTTTAAAAAATTAAGTACTGAAAAACTAATAAAAAATTTTATTGCCTGATTGCACTGTGAGTGCTATCCCATTTACTCTTAAGTTATATAAAAATGTATGAGAAAGTTTAGGGGAGATCACTCCCGCTTTGTTTCTATTGATTATACTCTAAAGTTAATCTATTTCAGCTTGTACGGCATGGTTGAGGAAGGCAGTGAGAAGTTTGCCATGAGCTCTCATCCTATGGGCCTCTCTTCTGGGGAGACCCTAGACAACCTGGCGCCAATCTTCCCACCACAAAACTTTGATGTTCCAGACATCAGTTTCTCTAACAGTGTCAGTCCACACACTGACTTCAACCAGTTCAGCTCCGCACACATATTTGCTGGCTCATCTACTCACAACAGCGATGCCGCCATGCCCTTCAAGGGCTCCGTAAATTCTACTCAGTCCACCTTGGGTGGACAACTGGTGACCTATTTACCCCCAGTGTCCAGCAGTCCACCTGGCACGTCAAGCAGCGAGGACAGCGATGATCTGCCCTTAGCTCAGGTAAGTCCTCAATATTCTCACCAATCATTGCCCCTATCTAAGTACACACTACCCCCATCTCTGTACACACTACCCCCCCCCCTATCTCTGTACACACTATCTGCCCTTAGCTCAGGTAAGTCCTCAATATTCTCACCAATCATTGCCCCTATCTCTGTACACACTATCTGCCCTTAGCTCAGGTAAGTCCTCAATATTCTCACCAATCATTGCCCCTATCTCTGTACACACTATCTGCCCTTAGCTCAGGTAAGTCCTCAATATTCTCACCAATCATTGCCCCTATCTCTGTACACACTATCTGCCCTTAGCTCAGGTAAGTCCTCAATATTCTCACCAATCATTGCCCCTATCTCTGTACACACTATCTGCCCTTAGCTCAGGTAAGTCCTCAATATTCTCACCAATCATTGCCCCTATCTCTGTACACACTATCTGCCCTTAGCTCAGGTAAGTCCTCAATATTCTCACCAATCATTGCCCCTATCTCTGTACACACTATCTGCCCTTAGCTCAGGTAAGTCCTCAATATTCTCACCAATCATTGCCCCTATCTCTGTACACACTATCTGCCCTTAGCTCAGGTAAGTCCTCAATATTCTCACCAATCATTGCCCCTATCTAAGTACACACTACCCCCCATCTCTGTACACACTACCCCCCTATCTATGTACACACTACCCCCCATCTCTGTACACACCACCCCCTATCTAAGTACACACTACCCCTATCTCTGTACACACTACCCCCTATCTCTGTACACACTACCCCCTATCTCTGTACACACTACCCCCTATCTATGTACACACTACCCCCTATCTCTGTACACACTAGCCCTATTTCTTTACACACTACCCCCTATCTCTGTACACACTACCCCCTATCTCTGTACACACTACCCCCCCTATCTCTGTACACACTACCCCCTACCTCTGTACACACTACCCCTATCTCTGTACACACTACCCCCTATCTCTGTACACACTACCCCCTATCTATGTACACACTACCCCCCATCTCTGTACACACTACCCCTATCTCTGTACACCACCCCCTATCTCTGTACACACTACCCCCTATCTCTGTACACACTACCCCCTATCTCTGTACACACTACCCCCTATCTCTGTACACACTACCCCTATCTCTGTACACACTACCCCTATCTCTGTACACACTACCCCCCCTATCTCTGTACACACTACCCCCTATCTCTGTACACACTACCCCCTATCTCTGTACACTACCCCCTATCTCGGTACACTACCCCCTATCTCGGTACACACTACCCCCTATCTCTGTACACACTACCCCCTATCTCTGTACACACCAACCCCCCATCTCTGTACACACCAACCCCCTATCTCTGTACACACTACCCCTATCTCTGTACACACTACCCCTATCTCTGTACACACTACCCCCTATCTCTGTACACACTACCCCCTATCTCTGTACACACTACCCCCTATCTATGTACACACTACCCCCTATCTATGTACACACTACCCCCATCTATGTACACACTACCCCCTATCTCTGTACACACTACCCCCCATCTCTGTACACACTACCCCTATCTCTGTACACTACCCCCTATCTCTGTACACACCAACCCCCTATCTCTGTACACACTACCCCCTATCTCTGTACACACTACCCCCTATCTCTGTACACACTACCCCCTATCTCTGTACACACTACCCCTATCTATGTACACTACCCCCTATCTCTGTACACACTACCCCCTATCTCTGTACACACTACCCCTATCTATGTACACACCACCCCCTATCTCTGTACACACCACCCCCTATCTCTGTACACACTACCCCCTATCTCTGTACACACTACCCCCTATCTCTGTACACACTACCCCCTATCTCTGTACACACTACCCCCTATCTCTGTACACACCAACCCCCTATCTCTGTACACACTACCCCCTATCTCTGTACACACTACCCCCTATCTCTGTACACACTACCCCCTATCTCTGTACACACTACCCCCCATCTCTGTACACTACCCCCTATCTCTGTACACACCAACCCCCTATCTCTGTACACACTACCCCCTATCTCTGTACACACTACCCCTATCTCTGTACACACTACCCCCATCTCTGTACACACTACCTCTATCTCTGTACACACCACCCCCTATCTCTGTACACACTACCCCTATCTCTGTACACACTACCCCCTATCTCTGTACACACTACCCCCTATCTCTGTACACACTACCCCCTGTCTCTGTACACACTACCCCCTATCTCTGTACACACTACCCCCTATCTCTGTACACACTACCCCCTATCTCTGTACACCCTACCCCCCATCTCTGTACACACTACTTCCTATCTCTGTACACACTACCCCCCCTATCTCTGTACACTACCCCCTATCTCTGTACACACTACCCCCTATCTCTGTACACACTACCCCTATCTATGTACACACCACCCCCTATCTCTGTACACACTACCCCCTATCTATGTACACACTACCCCCTATCTCTGTACACACTACCCCCTATCTATGTACACACTACCCCCCTATCTCTGTACACACTACCCCCTATCTCTGTACACACTACCCCCTATCTATGTACACACTACCCCCTATCTATGTACACACTACCCCCTATCTCTGTACACACTACCCCCTATCTCTGTACACACTACCTCCTATCTCTGTACACACTACCCCCCATCTCTGTACACACTACCCCCTATCTCTGTACACACTACCCCCTATCTCTGTACACTGTAATGGACACCTATCTACCAGCCAGATAGATGGTGAACGCCCCCGGATTCTTTTTTGGGGTTATATGCAAATGACCTAAAGCCTAAATGAATGAACACTAACTCAACAACACACTAGGGCTCGATTTCGATGTCTAGGGAAAACTAGTGATACTATTGAAGTTAACAACTCATTCAATCTGCATACAACCTTTAATAAGCGAACACAGTTGTGGCAGAACACTAGGTTAAACGAGATAAAATATTTAATTTAGAAAATAACAAAACCCAACTTACAAAGCGTAAGAAAAAATACTATCACAGATTCTAACACTGTATAAAAATAACCACAGGTCACACAACACTGCTATAGCATCAAGAATCACTTGGCGACAAGTAATATAATACTAGAATACTAAAACAACTTAGGAATGCATAGCACACTCAGGACTTAAGCTCTCTCACGTTCAAATGGTCAGAATCTATTGCCGGACAAAATGGACGGCCTGGTCAAGATGGACTGCCTCGTGCTGCCTGTGTGCGATCTAGTTAAAGACTTAGGCAACAGGGGAGGTTATCCTCAACTCATGTAGCCATTGGTTGGGGTGGTCATCTGATCTGAATCAATCAATCAGATCTTGATGGAAAATTTCTTAGTCTTAGACACTCTTAATAAGACAGTGGAAAAAACCCGGTTGTTGCACCATCAATCCATATATGGTATTATAACACTGTCAAACCAAAAATAAAACATGACTAGACCTAAGTAGGTCACAACACACTACCCCTATCTATGTACACACCACCCCCTATCTCTGTACACACTACCCCCTATCTATGTACACACTACCCCCTATCTCTGTACACACTACCCCCTATCTATGTACACACTACCCCCCCTATCTCTGTACACACTACCCCTATCTCTGTACACACTACCCCTATCTCTGTACACACTACCCCTATCTCTGTACACACTACCCCTATCTCTGTACACACCAACCCCCTATCTCTGTACACACTACCCCTATCTCTGTACACACTACCCCCTATCTCTGTACACACTACCCCCTATCTCTGTACACACCAACCCCTATCTCTGTACACACTACCCCCTATCTCTGTACACACTACCCCCTATCTCTGTACACACTACCCCCTATCTCTGTACACACTACCCCCTATCTCTGTACACACCACCCCCTATCTCTGTACACACTACCCCCTATCTCTGTACACACTACCCCCTATCTCTGTACACACTACCCCCTATCTCTGTACACACTACCCCCCTATCTCTGTACACACTACCCCCTATCTCTGTACACACCACCCCCTATCTCTGTACACACCACCCCCTATCTATGTACACACCACCCCCTATCTATGTACACACCACCCCCTATCTCTGTACACACTACCCCCTATCTATGTACACACTACCCCCCTATCTCTGTACACACTACCCCTATCTCTGTACACACTACCCCTATCTCTGTACACACTACCCCTATCTCTGTACACACTACCCCTATCTCTGTACACACCAACCCCCTATCTCTGTACACACTACCCCTATCTCTGTACACACTACCCCCTATCTCTGTACACACTACCCCCTATCTCTGTACACACCAACCCCTATCTCTGTACACACTACCCCCTATCTCTGTACACACTACCCCCTATCTCTGTACACACTACCCCCTATCTCTGTACACACTACCCCCTATCTCTGTACACACCACCCCCTATCTCTGTACACACTACCCCCTATCTCTGTACACACTACCCCCTATCTCTGTACACACTACCCCCTATCTCTGTACACACAACCCCCCTATCTCTGTACACACTACCCCCTATCTCTGTACACACTACCCCCTATCTCTGTACACACTACCCCCTATCTCTGTACACACCACCCCCTATCTCTGTACACACCACCCCCTATCTCTGTACACACTACCCCCCATCTCTGTACACACTACCTCCTATCTCTGTACACTACCCCCTATCTCTGTACACACTACCCCTATCTCTGTACACACTACCCCCTATCTCTGTACACACTACCCCCTATCTCTGTACACTACCCCCTATCTCTGTACACACTACCCCCTATCTCTGTACACACTACCCCCTATCTCTGTACACACTACCCCCCATCTCTGTACACACTACCCCCTATCTCTGTACACACTACCCCCTATCTCTGTACACACCACCCCCTATCTCTGTACACACTACCCCCTATTACTGTACACACTACCCCCCATCTCTGTACACACTACCCCCTATCTCTGTACACTACCCCCTATCTCTGTACACACTACCCCCTATCTCTGTACACACTACCCCCTATCTCTGTACACACTACCCCTATCTCTGTACACACTACCCCCTATCTATGTACACACTACCCCCTATCTCTGTACACACTACCCCCTATCTCTGTACATGTTTGACCACTTATTACAGCTGGCAAAACGTGCTGCCACACCTGGATCACCCACCAACACAGACAGCTCAGCTGTCCAGAAAAAAACTAACAAGAGAAAAAAGAAGAAAGATCCAAACGAACCTCAAAAGTAAGCACAAATTTGTAAGGGTGTGTTGAGCATAGGTAGGAGTAGCTAGACAACTTTGTAAGCTTGTTGACCATAGGTCAGAGGACTACTTTGTAAGCTTGTGTTTTGAGCTCAGTTGAGAACAATGTAAGAAAGCATAGAGTAGGACAGCTTAGTGGCCATTTGCCAGGGAATAACCATTTAAACTGGACTGGTCATTTGCTATGAAAGATGTCTGGACTGGTCATTTGCTATGAAAGATGTAGACAACACTTGTTTCTGTCTCTAGGCCAGTTTCAGCGTATGCTTTGTTTTTTCGTGACACACAAGCCACAATCAAAGGCCACAACCCAAACGCTAGTTTTGGTGAAGTCTCTAAAATAGTTGCATCAATGTGGGACCAGCTGGATCCTGATCACAAGGATGTAAGTATATGTCTGTCTCATGTAGCCTGACCCACCCCCTAGTTATAGTGTAGCTTGTAAGTATATGTCTGTCTCATGTAGCCTGACCCACCCCCTAGTTATAGTGTAGCTTGTAAGTATATGTCTGTCTCATGTAGCCTGACCCACCCCCTAGTTATAGTGTAGCTTGTAAGTATATGTCTGTCTCATGTAGCCTAACCACCCCCTAGTTATAGTGTAGCTTGTAAGTATATGTCTGTCTCATGTAGCCTGACCCACCCCCTAGTTATAGTGTAGCTTGTAAGTATATGTCTGTCTCATGTAGCCTGACCCACCCCCTAGTTATAGTGTAGCTTGTAAGTATATGTCTGTCTCATGTAGCCTGACCCACCCCCTAGTTATAGTGTAGCTTGTAAGTATATGTCTGTCTCATGTAGCCTGACCCACCCCCTAGTTATAGTGTAGCTTGTAAGTATATGTCTGTCTCATGTAGCCTGACCCACCCCCTAGTTATAGTGTAGCAGATGTCCTATTCAGATTTTGATTTTCTTTAGGTCTATAAGAAGAAAACAGAACAGGCTAAAAAGCAATACTTGAAACAATTGGCAGCTTATAGGGCAACACAAGTATCTCAGGTAAATGTCCATCTGTTAGGAATGTTGTCCATTAGTGTGTGTTTTTGTTAAGGACTAGAGCTGCTGTATGATCTAACCAAATGTCCATCTGTTAGGAATGTTGTCCATTAGTGTGTGTTTTTGTTAAGGACTAGAGCTGCTGTATGATCTAACCAAATGTCCATCTGTTAGGAATGTTGTCCATTGGTGTGTGTTAGGAATGTTGTCCATTAGTGTGTGTTATTTGTTAAGGACTAGAGCTGCTGTATGATCTAACCAAATGTTGCTGTGTCTAGCAGACAGCCACTGATGAGTCAGAAGGCTCCACCTCCCCTCCAGCCTACCTGGCCACTGGCTCTCCACCTGCTCACATCACAGGTAGGTTCATTCTCTTGACATTTTGTCTAACTTAACCTACCTGTCATGACATATCAGCCTTGTACATTTAGCCTACCTGTCATGACACGTCAGCCTTGTACATTTAGCCTACCTATCATGACATATCAGCCTTGTACATTTAGCCTATCTGTCATGACATATCAGCCTTGTACATTTAACCTACCTGTCATGACATATCAGCCTTGTACATTTAACCTACCTGTCATGACATATCAGCCTCGTACATTTAACCTACCTGTCATGACATATCAGCCTTGTACATTTAACCTACCTGTCATGACATATCAGCCTTGTACATTTAACCTACCTGTCATGACATATCAGCCTTGTACATTTAACCTACCTGTCATGACATGTCAGTCTTGTACATTTAGCCTACCTGCCTACTTTTTGTTCCCAGGTCCTGGCATGTCACCTGTCCATTTAGCAAACAACATGACAGGTCAGATGATGGCCAGACAAGAGATGATGTCACCACATGGGTTCCAGCAACACATGCAGCCCGTGGTCTGCCAATCACCTCCACGCCACTCTCCCCCCTCCCCTCTAGCCTGCCCACCCCAAGATTCCACCAGCTACCAGACTGGCTTGATGGAGCACAGTGCTCTGCCTGATGCACTTATGGTGAGTTGAATTTTTTGTGGTGTCAACTGTGTTAGACTTGAGCTGTCTCAAACTGTGTTAGACTTGAGCTGTCTCAAACTGTGTTAGACTTGAGCTGTCTCAAACTGTGTTAGACTTGAGCTGTCTCAAACTGTAGTTTGACCTACATATTCCCTCCCTGTCCCCAGGATCTGGCTTACCCTCACTGTGTAAGAAGTGGCTGCACCAACTATGCTAAAGAAAACCCTTCATGGGACACAGAGTACTGTAGCAATGACTGTGTCATCTCACACTGCAGGTAGTCTCACACACTGCAGGTAGTCTCACACACACACTGCAGGCAGTCTCACACACACTGTAGGCAGTCTCACACACACTGTAGGCAGTCTCACACACTGCAGGTAGTCTCACACACACTGCAGGTAGCCTCACACACACTGCAGGTAGTCTCACACATGGCAGGTAGTCTCACACATGGCAGGTAGTCTCACACATGGCAGGTAGTCTCACACATGGCAGGTAGTCTCACACATGGCAGGTAGTCTCACACATGGCAGGTAGTCTCACACACTGCAGGTAGCCTCACACACTGCAGGTAGCCTCACACACTGCAGGCAGCCTCTAACTCACTGCAGGCAGTCTCACACACACTGCAGACAGTCTCACACACACTGCAGGCAGTCTCACACACACTGCAGGTAGTCTCACACACACTGCAGGCAGTCTCACACACACTGCAGGTAGTCTCACACACTGCAGGTAGTCTCACACACTGCAGGTAGCCTCTAACTCACTGCAGGCAGTCTCACACACACTGCAGGTAGTCTCACACACACTGCAGGTAGTCTCACACACACTGCAGGTAGCCTCACACACTGCAGGTAGTCTCTAACTCACTGCAGGTAGTCTCACACACTGCAGGCAGTCTCACACACTGCAGGTAGCCTCACACACACTGCAGGCAGTCTCACACATGGCAGGTAGCCTCACATACACTGCAGGCAGTCTCACACACACTGCAGGCAGTCTCACACATGGCAGGTAGCCTCACACACACTGCAGGTAGCCTCTCACACACGGCAGGCAGTCTCACACACTGCAGGCAGTCTCACACACACTGCAGGCAGCCTCTAACTCACTGCAGGCAGTCTCACACACTGCAGTCTCACACACACTGCAGGCAGTCTCTAACTCACTGCAGGCAGTCTCACACACACTGCAGGTAGCCTCTAACTCACTGCAGGCAGTCTCACACACACTGCAGGCAGCCTCTAACTCACTGCAGGCAGTCTCACACACTGCAGTCTCACACACACTGCAGGCAGTCTCACACATACTGCAGGTAGCCTCACACACTGCAGGTAGTCTCTCTAACTCCGTGCTAGTTAACAAAAGAATCATTAATAAAACTGAATCTTTACTCTTTTTTTAGGGATATTTTTACCACATGGGTGTCTGCAAGAACTGGTACCAGTAGCTACACAGTGAAGTAACAGTCAGTGAGTGACCACAACCAACTAGCAGACATCAACACACATGTGCAGTCTCTAGGGAGCTACCTGTCACTGATATAACTGTCACAAAATGGTGGTGTATAAATAATTTGTAAATATGGAATCTAAAGTGGTTTCAGAACACACTTGAACAGATTTATCTTTGGGGTCCAGTCCTCTTTGTACTGGGTAGTTGTTTATTTCTTAGGAGAACTGCTTATGGCAGTGAAGTTTGTGGCAGACATAATTGTACAGGGTAATATCAACTGTCAGCGACACATTCTCAGTCAAAATGAATAATGTATGAAAATTCATACAAAATATTCCAAACTCAATTAACATCCCCAGTACAATTTTCATCCATGTATATATGTGGTTTACATCATAAGTGGTCTTTAATCAGTTGCTTATGAATGAAATATTTTTGGTGTATACAAATGATGTAATTTTTTGAAGACTATGTATCTTTAGAATGATTTCTATGACAAATGTATTCCAGTTTTATTATGGCATGATCAAGTGAAAATAAATAAAATCCTACCTTTTACTTTTGTTTTTCATTTATCCCCCCAAGTAAGGCCACAAACTAACATATATTGATATAAAAATGTATTAGTTTAATAATCAGTTCAATTACAGTTGTACATGTTTAAAGGTTAAGCCAGAAGACTACAAACATTAAAACTGCCGTAATGTAATGATAGAAATGTTAGATCACACCATGGTTAGCTTCCATACTTACAAGCTAACTGCACAAGTCACAACCATTTTATAAATTATTTCTTTTAAATACAGTGTCCAGCAAAGATAAAAATAAATAACACTTTCAATAATTAAATTATGGGATGAATAGAAACTGGTAGTGACAAAGTCTGGAGTGAATATTTTAATAATTGACAATTTTGTTAGTTAAACACATTTGATCACTTTGGTCAGAAACTTCAGTTGCCGCTAATCTAAGTGCAGAAACCTTTTTGAACTGTGGAGCCCAATATTTTAATAACCAACACATTCTTGGTGCACTACACTTTTTGCTAAATTATCCCTCTTTGATTCTGAACAAGCAAACAGAATGATATGTAAAGATTTGGTCATTGAATGATAGTCTAAGTTGGGGATTTCAGTGAGGTCAATTGGTCCATAGAGATTGGTGCATAAAGATAATGGACAACTACATTAGCCAATGGGCTGCCTTTAATAAATCTATAATATGTGAGTCCTACATTCAATGCAGTAGAAATGTTAGCTAATGACTGATGATTTAAAGCACTTGGATGGTTAATTAATTTGATTGTTTTTAGCAAAGTTTAAACTCTAGCAAGTGATTATTTACAGTAGCAAGTAACTATTTGTTCAAAACAAAATCATGAGGTACAACTGATATTTGATACCTTCCTACAAGTTGGAGATTTGGAATGCTAAAGTTTAAATTTTTATCTGCCAATTTAAAATGCAGGAGAGAGGTTGTTTTCATTAAATAAATATAAGGCTTCTATCCCATTGTGTTAAGATAGGGTCATGTACATTCATTAAAGCTTTGTAAAAAATAAATTGTACAGTAATGTGAGAGATAAATAAATATTAAAATGCAACACAAAAGGTGAATAGATAGTTTCTACAAAAAATATGTAACATTCTCCATATTGATATCCACGAAAAGCATTCAAGACAAGAAATTGACAAGAAAAAAATCTACAATCCTCCTGTAACAACACAGCCAGAACATGGATGGAAGACATTCAAGATTTTCACTTGAGTCACTGCAGCCAACTTCTGGTTTCATCATCAATGTCTAACAAAGAAAAAATTCTAACAAAGAAAAAATTCTAACAAAGAAAAATGACAAAACTCAAAACCACAACATGAGTGCAACCTACATAGTTTGGCTGTTTCAGCCATTTATCAGCCACTGAGAGCCTTAGAGCAATCACACCTAGACCTCAGTGTGCTGGAAATACCTGAATTTGTTCTAGAAAGTTTCATTGCTTGTCAGCCACACACATCCAGGCAATACAGAGAGGCCTAACTACCTTGGTGTAATAATTATGTAGCATGTAACATGGATTTGACAATGGATAAACATTTGGATACAATAAATACATTTGGATGCAAATGGTGACAGGGCAAATGCTGGCACCTGGTCAAGCACCCAGTGGAGGGCAAAATGAGTTAAGAACAGAAAACAAGTAATGACACGACTGCAGACTTGATACAATTGCTGCTACAAATAAAACCATACATCTTGTGTAGCCATCATACATCTTGTGTAGCCATCAAGCATGGGAGTTTTTTCATTACAAACCAAAGAATAGACAAACCAGGTTTACAACAAATTGACACCAGTCTTTGCCCAGCAAATACAAATTTTGATTGCATATTTGAAAGCTGACACTAACCCATTCAACCAAGGGAGGCCACTTGCTTACACTGATAGATCATTCTAATAAAAATGTTTGAGAACATGGTTGAGTATAAACTAGAACTTTGAAACATGGACTAGAGGTGTCTAATACTGTCAACATGTGTATATTCATAACACCACACAGCTCAGTAAACAACCTTGAGTTACCATAGTGATGCTGCTATTTCCCAGAGTCTTGTGTTGAATCCAGCAGGTTAAAAAAAATTGTTTTGACCCTCATAAAGGTTTGAGATGGTGTGGTGCTACTGTTTAATATCATTGGCTCAGGCTAGTGGGTGTACTCTACTCCCCCTCCATTCCTGCCACATACATGTCAGCCAGCTTGGCAAATTTGGGACCCCAGTCATTGAGGTAATCGTACTCATGGTTCCTCTCACTGCTGCTGGTCTCAAGAGAGCTCAGGCTCCCCGCGTCGCTGCCCCCTCCCTCAAAGCTGAACTCTCTGACGCTGTCATAGGGAGGGGCATTGTCATCCAAGTCAGCATCTTTCATGCGGTCATCAATAAAGTTACCCACGTCAGGCTTCTCTCCAGGTGCATCTGAAAGAAATAGTTCAAATATTAACCAGGTGAATCTAATGTTAATTGAGGGAATCAATTCAGTGGCTCCAATGGCTTCGTTCATAAATTCATGCAGTTTTAAATATCTAAAAACATATTAAAAAAGTTAAACAAAAACCATAATACTGGTCTTAAGATTTTCTTGTATGATGTTGAAAGCTTTACCTGTTGCTGTCCAGTAAAAAACTATTTAACGTCCCAAACTATCCGATAAAATTTCAAAGTATTTTTTGTGCTTCTTATTTATTTTTTAATTATTTTAAAACAGCTGTTTAACCTCATAATTATTAAACTGGGACCATTTTCCTATATAATGCTTTTTGTTTTTACATGGCTCATGTGATGTGTCACTGCTATCAGGTTAAACAGCTTATACACAACTAATTTAAAAAATCAAAATAATATTAATCTCCGAAATTAATATCTTCAAATATTTCAATAACAAGAGTCATGTTAAATGCTGAAAATAAAATTCATCTCAGTCACTGGAACTACTATTTTTTCTTCAATTCCACAATTTTAGGTCCATTGTTAATTTAACAGCAGAGCCATTTTAATTAGTTTTGATTTCACTGATTATATGATACAAAACCGAAATTCTAAAAAATACCCATAGAATGAAGTCACGATTAAAACAAAAAGAAAACAATGAAAAAAACATTGACTCCCGCTAATGGTTTACTGTAGATAAATGTACTATTCATAGTTTGGGCACCTCAAGCTGTGGATAAATGTACTATCCATAGTTTGGGCACCTCAAGCTGTGGATAAATGTACTATCCATAGTTTGGGCACCTCAAGCTGTGGATAAATGTACTATCCATAGTTTGGGCACCTCAAGCTGTGGATAAATGTACTATCCATAGTTTGGGCACCTCAAGCTGTGGATAAATGTACTATCCATAGTTTGGGCACCTCAAGCTGTGGATAAATGTACTATCCATAGTTTCGGCACACAATAAAAATCTTACATGACAACTGTAAAGGATTACCCCAAAAAAAAATCTTACATGACAACTGTAAAGAATTACCACAAAAAAAAATCTTACATGACAACTGGATTACCACAAAAAAAAAATCTTACATGACAACTGGATTACCACCAAAAAAAAATCTTACATGACAACTGTAAAGGATTACCACAAAAAAAAAATCTTACATGACAACTGTAAAGAATTACCACAAAAAAAAATCTTACATGACAACTGTAAAGGATTACCCCAAAAAAAAAATCTTACATGACAACTGTAAAGGATTACCACAAAAAAAAATCTTACATGACAACTGTAAAGAATTACCACAAAAAAAAAATCTTACATGACAACTGTAAAGGATTACCACAAAAAAAAAATCTTACTTCCAAGAAAAAGTGTTCGACTGATGGGAGTACAGTCTGGCTCCATTGTGGGCAGTTGAATCTTGGACAGGTCATACGCCTCTTTGTCCTCCTCACCTGAAATCATGGTCAATTGTTTGGTGCGTTAAGTCAGTTGAGCCATGTCCTGATTACAGTCACACATCACATGAGCCATGTTCTGATCACACATCACATGAGCCATGTTCTGATTACAGTCACACATCACATGAGCCATGTTCTGATCACACATCACATGATCCATGTTCTGATTACAGTCACACATCACATGAGCCATGTTCTGATTACAGTCACACATCACATGAGCCATGTCCTGATTACAGTCACACATCACATGAGCCATGTTCTGATTACAGTCACACATCACATGAGCCATGTCCTGATTACAGTCACACATCACATGAGCCATGTTCTGATCACACATCACATGATCCATGTTCTGATTACAGTCACACATCACATGAGCCATGTTCTGATTACAGTCACACATCACATGAGCCATGTTCTGATTACAGTCACACATCACATGAGCCATGTTCTGATCACACATCACATGAGCCATGTTCTGATTACAGTCACACATCACATGAGCCATGTTCTGATTACAGTCACACATCACATGAGCCATGTCCTGATTACAGTCACACATCACATGAGCCATGTCCTGATTACAGTCACACATCACATGAGCCATGTCCTGATTACACATCACATGAGCCATGTCCTGATTACAGTCACACATCACATGAGCCATGTCCTGATTACAGTCACACATCACATGAGCCATGTCCTGATTACAGTCACACATCACATGAGCCATGTCCTGATTACAGTCACACATCACATGAGCCATGTTCTGATTACACATCACATGAGCCATGTCCTGATTACAGTCACACATCACATGAGCCATGTCCTGATTACAGTCACACATCACATGAGCCATGTCCTGATTACAGTCACACATCACATGAGCCATGTTCTGATTACAGTCACACATCACATGTGCCATGTTCTGATCACACATCACATGAGCCATGTTCTGATTACACATCACATGAGCCATGTCCTGATTACAGTCACACATCACATGAGCCATGTCCTGATTACAGTCACACATCACATGAGCCATGTCCTGATCACACATCACATGTGCCATGTTCTGATTACAGTCACACATCACATGTGCTATGTTCACAAGGTATCACCATTTATACATAATTGTCATATTGTAACCTGGGTATACAAAACATAAATATGGGAAAAATGTTAAAACAAAGCACATGAAATATCCTTTTTTTCCCATACCTACTTCATATGGTTAGGGTTAAGTTTGTTGATAGGAAAGAGGTAATTATTAGTTAGCAATAAACTTCCAATTGGATTTTTAAACAGTTAATATGAAGATGGGGCGTTGTTCGGGGTGCTATGTCCTTATTCCACTAAATATATTGCTAAGATCAACACTGACAAGTGACAAACTCACCTGCGCCTTCATCATCGTAAATAATGACATTTTCCCGGATATCTTCATCAGGATCAACTTCCAGGATGTATTTCTCACCTTCGTCATTGTGGGGACACAGTTTGTACAGAAGGAAGACAACCAAGGCAATCACTGCAAACACAGACACAATGAAACTGGACCAAGGTCACAGACACAATGAAACTGGGTCAAGGTCACAGACACAATGAAACTGGACCAAGGTCACAGACACAATGAAACTGGGCCAAGGTCACAGACACAATGAAACTGGGTCAAGGTCACAGACACAATGAAACTGTGCCAAGGTCACAGACACAATGGAACTGGGCCAAGGTCACAGACACAATTATACTGGGTCAAGATCACAGACACATTGAAACTGGGCCAAGGTCACAGATATATTGAAACTGGGCCACGGTCACAGACACAATTATACTGGGCCAAGGTCACAGACACATTGAAACTGGGCCAAGGTCACACAGACACAATGATACTTGGCCAAAGTCACACAGACACAATGATACTTGGCCAAAGTCACACAGACACAATGATACTTGGCCAAAGTTACACAGACACAATGATACTTGGCCAAAGTCACACAGACACATTCAATAAAAACTCAGATTAAACACACAATGACCAACATCATGAAATAATTAGGGGTCATCCACAAAAATTTGGAATTATTTTTATTTGGGGGCTGGGGAGGGGGGGCAGAGAAAAATATACTTTTGAGGACGCGTATTGATGGGGGTATTCAGGTCATTGTGTACCTAATCCTAACTGTCAGAAGATGAACCTAACCCTAACTGTAAGAAGATGTATAAACTTACATAAGACAACAATGACGGAGACGAGAATAGCCACTAGAGCGCCATCACTGAGGTCGCCACTTTTGACCTGCTCTGGTGCCAGCTCATCACAGTAGCGTCCACCCCAGCCAGCTGGACATGCACACCTGACCTCCTTGTCCTGGATGGTGCAGCTCACATTGTTGAAGCAGGGGTTGGGCACACAGTGACTCACACATTTCTCTCCAAGCTCCTTCAAACCTTCCTGGCACCTGCACAAACAACATACATGTTGTGTTCAGCTGGGAGGGCAGTTGTGTTTAGCTGGGAGGGAAGTTGTGTTTAGCTGGGTGGGAAGTTGTGTTTAGCTGGGTGGGAGGTTGTGTTTAGCTGGGTGGGCAGTTGTGTTTAGCTGGGACAGCAGTTGTGTTTAGCTGGGAGGGAGGTTGTGTTTAGCTGGGAGGGAGGTTGTGTTTAGCTGGGTGGGCAGTTGTGTTTAGCTGGGTGGGCAGTTGTGTTTAGCTGGGAGGGAAGTTGTGTTTAGCTGGGAGGGAGGTTGTGTTTAGCTGGGAGGGAGGTTGTGTTTAGCTGGGTGGGCAGTTGTGTTTAGCTGGGAGGGAAGTTGTGTTTAGCTGGGAGGGAGGTTGTGTTTAGCTGGGTGGGCAGTTGTGTTTAGCTGGGACAGCAGTTGTGTTTAGCTGGGAGGGAGGTTGTGTTTAGCTGGGTGGGCAGTTGTGTTTAGCTGGGAGGGAAGTTGTGTTTAGCTGGGAGGGAGGTTGTGTTTAGCTGGGTGGGCAGTTGTGTTTAGCTGGGAGGGAAGTTGTGTTTAGCTGGGAGGGAAGTTGTGTTTAGCTGGGAGGGAGGTTGTGTTTAGCTGGCAGGGAAGTTGTGTTTAGCTGGGAGGGAGGTTGTGTTTAGCTGGGAGGGAAGTTGTGTTTAGCTGGGAGGGAGGTTGTGTTTAGCTGGGAGGGAGGTTGTGTTTAGCTGGGAGGGAGGTTGTGTTTAGCTGGGAGGGAGGTTGTGTTTAGCTGGGAGGGAGGTTGTGTTTAGCTGGGAGGGCAGTTGTGTTTAGCTGGGAGGGAGGTTGTTGAACCTACCGACATTGGTGGCTCTCCCACAGTGGGACGCAGGTCCTGCTGCTGTCACACAGCCCCAGGGTGCAGTCGTTCCTCACACAGCCCTCCTTGGTGTTCTGGTTCTCCTCCACTATAGCCATGGTGTCTGGGTCAAAACTTTCAGCGTGGGTCATGGCAAAGTAGCCACCATTGACCCGTACATCCTGGATACAGGCTGGGACAAGAGGGGACATGACAAGAGTACATGACAAGATGACAAGATGACATGACAAGATGACACGACAAGATGACACGACAAGATGACACGACAAGATGACACGACAAGATGACACGACAAGATGACACGACAAGATGACATCACAAGATGACATGACAAGATGACATGACAAGATGACAAGATGACATGACAAGATGACACGACAAGATGACACGACAAGATGACACGACAAGATGACACGACAAGATGACACGACAAGATGACATCACAAGATGACATGACAAGATGACATGACAAGATGACATGACAAGATGACATGACAAGATGACATGACAAGATGACATGACAAGATGACATGACAAGATGACATGACAAGATGACATGACAAGATGACATGACAAGATGACATGACAAGATGACATGACAAGATGACATGACAAGATGACATGACAAGATGACATCGCAAGATGACATCGCAAGATGACATCGCAAGATGACATCACAAGATGACATCACAAGATGACATCACAAGATGACATCACAAGATGACATCACAAGATGACATCACAAGATGACAGGAGGTACATGACAGGCAGCTGAGTTAACATGATAGCGTAGATCAGGGGTCTCCAAACTTTTCAGCCCGAGGGCCGCATTAACTATCAAATATCAGTTCGGGGGCCAGAGTTTCTTCCATGCATCTCTTTGGGGTGGCGGTGTCCCCGTGCCCCCCCCCCCCCCAACGAATTATAATATTATAATTCATATAAAAATATATACATATTTTAAATGCACCCCCAGGAGAACAAGTCTGAAAGAAACACTGGTGGGGGGCCGACAACACACTCGAGGTCCAAGTTTGTTCTCCTTGGGCAAACACAAAAACCCACCCGTCATTTTTTGAATTTGCTTGCTATTCAATGACCTCCATCTGCAGTTCATCTGGGAAACTGGTTACATTTGCTTCAAATGGGTTTTGAATCAGTTTCACTTCTTCTGCCTGTGAATCCTAGTCAGAAAACCGCTACTGAAGCTGCAGCTGGAGGTCTTTGATGATCTCGCAAGCAAATGATATAAGGAACTCAGCTATTGCTTCAGCCATGAATACCTTGCACCGCTGAAAGTGCGTTAAGTTGTTGCCCTGTACTTGTTCCAAAAACATGCTATCCAACGACTCATCCATTGCAATTGAAAAATTGCAAAACTTGTAAGCATTTTTCACTATTTGAGTCAGTGTTTTTATCATTGTGTGCAACGCAGAGGGCAATGGTATTTGCACCCAAAGCTACATTTTCAAATTGTTTTGTATTTTCTGGGCAAAGATTCTCAGCCACTTCTAACAAACATTTTTTTCCGTGAACAAAAAGATCTCTGCGGGCCGGATGAGAGGACCTCGCGGGCCGGATGAGAGGACCTCGTGGGCCGGATGAGAGGACCTCGCGGGCCGCATCCGGCCGCGGGCCGTAGTTTGGAGACCCCTGGCGTAGATGGATGACAGAGTGTAGATGACAGAGTGTAGATGACAGAGTGTAGATGACAGAGAGTTGATGAGAGAGTACTTACTGTTGATGAGGTCATCAATGAGTACAGAAGACAAGCCCACTCCTTGCTTGTAAGCCCCTGAATAAACCCGCCTGTCCACTTTAAAGACGTCCCTTTCCTTCTCATTGGTAGCAGACTGTAGCGTGTAGTTGTAGTTCTTCCCTTCCCCCCCATCAAGGCGCAGGTGGAACTCACGCCCATGCCTTTCCATTCGCAAGACATGCCACTGGCCATTGTTGGCCTTGGCGTGGCTCAAGTCAAGGTGTTTCTCCCCGTCCCCAAGGTTGTAGGTCAGGCGAACTTTGCCCCCATGCAGCTAAAGGTAAATATTGCAAGAGAAATCTAGTTATGGATTGACAGAGGGTATCTACAGTACCATTAGATGTAGTGTGGCCTCTATGACAAGAGAAATCTAGTTATGGATTGACAGAGGGTATCTACAGTACCATTAGATGTAGTGTGGCCTCTATGACAAGAGAAATCTAGTTATGGATTAACAGAGGGTATCTACAGTACCATTAGATGTAGTGTGGCCTCTATGACAAGAGAAATCTAGTTATGGATTGACAGAGGGTATCTACAGTACCATTAGATGTAGTGTGGCCTCTATGACAAGAGAAATCT
Source organism: Physella acuta (assembly GCF_028476545.2). Classification (NCBI taxonomy): domain Eukaryota; kingdom Metazoa; phylum Mollusca; class Gastropoda; family Physidae; genus Physella; species Physella acuta. The sequence goes on along the minus strand of NW_026733002.1, from coordinate 135,906 downwards.
AGTTATGGATTAACAGAGGGTATCTACAGTACCATTAGATGTAGTGTGGCCTCTATGACAAGAGAAATCTAGTTATGGATTGACAGAGGGTATCTACAGTACCATTAGATGTAGTGTGGCCTCTATGACAAGAGAAATCTAGTTATGGATTAACAGAGGGTATCTACAGTACCATTAGATGTAGTGTGGCCTCTATGACAAGAGAAATCTACTTGACAAATGACAGAGACAAGTCAAGAAAGTACCATTAGACGAAGATGTAGTGTAGCCTCTGTAGAGCCGGAGTCGGTGAAGTCCATTAGAATGCCGGTAGTCTGTCTTGTCCGAAACATCAACTGGACATCCATGTCACGATTGCGCGTCATGCGGCGTGAGTTGAAAATACTTTCCTTCATCTCCCAGAGGTAATAACTGTTTTTGTCAAAGTCTCTCACAGTGGCAGCTAGAAGCACAATATGTTAAGTCAGAAGGTGCTATATGCCCTGTGTCTACACTACAACCAGTGCTATATGCCCTGTGTCTACACTACAACCAGTGCTATATGCCCTGTGTCTACAACCAGTGCTATATGCCGTCTACACTACAACCAGTGCTATATGCCCTGTGTCTACACTACAACCAGTGCTATATGCCCTGTGTCTACAACCAGTGCTATATGCCCTGTGTCTACAACCAGTGCTATATGCCCTGTGTCTACAACCAGTGCTATATGCCCTGTGTCTACAACCAGTGCTATATGTCCCGTGTCTACACTACAACCAGTGCTATATGTCCCGTGTCTACACTACAACCAGTGCTATATGCCCTGTGTCTACATTACAACCAGTGCTATATGTCCCGTGTCTACACTACAACCAGTGCTATATGTCCTGTGTCTACACTACAACCAGTGCTATATGCCCTGTGTCTACATTACAACCAGTGCTATATGTCCCGTGTCTACATTACAACCAGTGCTATATGCCCTGTGTCTACACTACAACCAGTGCTATATGCCCTGTGTCTACACTACAACCAGTGCTATATGCCCTGTGTCTACATTACAACCAGTGCTATATGTCCCGTGTCTACATTACAACCAGTGCTATATGCCCTGTGTCTACACTACAACCAGTGCTATATGTCCCGTGTCTACATTACAACCAGTGCTATATGTCCCGTGTCTACATTACAACCAGTGCTATATGTCCCGTGTCTACACTACAACCAGTGCTATATGCCCTGTGTCTACAACCAGTGCTATATGCCCTGTGTCTACACTACAACCAGTGCTATATGCCCTGTGTCTACATTACAACCAGTGCTATATGCCCTGTGTCTACACTACAACCAGTGCTATATGCCCTGTGTCTACATTACAACCAGTGCTATATGCCCTGTGTCTACACTACAACCAGTGCTATATGCCCTGTGTCTACACTACAACCAGTGCTATATGCCCTGTGTCTACACTACAACCAGTGCTATATGCCCTGTGTCTACATTACAACCAGTGCTATATGTCCCGTGTCTACATTACAACCAGTGCTATATGCCCTGCCAATGCCACCTTACCCTTGCTACACCTGCCACCAAACCAACCAGGTAGACAGGTGCACATGTAGTTGCCGTCCAATGAAGCTTGACACTGGCCATGTAGACCACACCTGGGGTTGGGTCCATTGGTCCCACAGATCTCATCCTCCAGTGGGCAGCTGTTCTGTCCTGTGTTCAGGCCAGGCATTTCTTTGAAGAATAGGTCATACAACTGAAACATGAAGGTCATAAAACTGAAACATGAATAGGTCATACAACTGAAACATGAAGGTCATACAACTGAAACATGAATAGGTCATAAAACTGAAACATGAAGGTCATAAAACTGAAACATGAAGGTCATACAACTGAAACATGAAGGTCATACAACTGAAACATGAATAGGTCATAAAACTGAAACATGAAGGTCATAAAACTGAAACATGAAGGTCATACAACTGAAACATGAAGGTCATACAACTGAAACATGAATAGGTCATAAAACTGAAACATGAAGGTCATACAATTGAAACATGAAGGTCATACAACTGAAACATGAATAGGTCATAAAACTGAAACATGAAGGTCATACAACTGAAACATGAAGGTCATACAACTGAAACATGAAGGTCATACAACTGAAACATGAATAGGTCATAAAACTGAAACATGAAGGTCATACAATTGAAACATGAAGGTCATACAACTGAAACATGAAGGTCATACAACTGAAACATGAAGGTCATACAACTGAAACATGAAGGTCATACAACTGAAACATGAAGGTCATACAACTGAAACATGAATAGGTCATAAAACTGAAACATGAAGGTCATACAATTGAAACATGAAGGTCATACAACTGAAACATGAATAGGTCATAAAACTGAAACATGAAGGTCATAAAACTGAAACATGAATATGTCATACAACTAAAACATGGATAGGTCATACAACTGAACAAGACTAAACAAAGACTAGACAAAGATAAGACAAAAACGAGGCTGACCTTTTTATTATGGATCAGGTTCCTGAGGCAGCCAGTAAAGCCTACAATGGCCCTCCCCCCCAGGTGTTGAAGTTTGATGGGTGTCTGGATCCCCCCCAGGTGAAGGTGAGTGTTGACATTAAGGAAAATATTTTCCCCAGGTGTTTCTCTAGCCACTCTACAGGCCCGGTCATCACTGACAAAATGGTTCTGGTCAGCGGCTTCAATGCACCTGTCTATCACCATCTCCACATACTGAGGATATATATATATTTTTTTATTTATAAATACACCTATCACCATCTCCACATACTGAGGATATATATATATTTTTATTTATTTATAAATACACCTATCACCATCTCCACATACTGAGGATATATATATTTTTTTTTATTTATAAATACACCTATCACCATCTCCACATACTGAGGATATATATATATTTTTTTATTTATAAATACACCTATCACCATCTCCACATACTGAGGATATATATATATATTTTTTTTTATTTATAAATACACCTATCACCATCTCCACATACTGAGGATATATATATATATATATATATTTTTATTTATAAATACACCTATCACCATCTCCACATACTGAGGATATATATATATATTTTTTTTTTTATAAATACACCTATCACCATCTCCATATACTGAGGAAACTGCCATTAACACATGACTGTGTAAAGCCAGAGCAATATGACAACCCTTTCTACAAAACTGTACAAATCTTGAGGCTAGCAAAACTGTACAAATCTTGAGGCTAGCAAAAAAGTTGCCAGTCAAGCTATATGGTAAACTGTTAAGTTGCCAGTCAAGCTATATGGTAAACTGTTAAGTTGCCAGCGTTGAGATTTGGCCAACTCACCTTGCCTCTGCGGTTGATGTCTATGTGATGCCACTTGCCATCATCCAGGCTGTGGATGCGCTGTGTGCCGTGATGATCCTTCCCATCTAATGTTAGGCTGACTGGCCCAGTCCCATGGTCAATGGTCAGTACAGGGTAGCCAGCACGCAGCTCCAACAGGATAAAGTCCTGAGGGCTCTAGAACAAATGGAGCAAGTCTCGTGCACAGTTACAGTACAAAAAGGGCAGTCTTGTTCTCTACATCCAAATAACACAAGAAGAAAGAAATATGTCAGCAGACAAACGAACAGTCAGTCATACTTAAAAAGAAGATCCATGCTACTTTGCTAAGCCAAAAAAGTAAAATAAAATAAGAAAAATACACACCAGGTATCAGCACTTGTACGGCCCATAGTTTTGCTTTAGTTATATATAGCTAGTATCTAGCTTATAATTATGTATAGCTTAGTTTCAGCTTTTATTTTTAAAAAAACATGTATCAAACTTTGACAAAAGTAGCAGGACAAAGAGTACAAGAGTTTTTATAATTGAGCAGAATAATTCCACAATAGGCAGGTCTGTGTCAGTCCAGCCATCTTACCTCCAAGGGGTCTATGTTGACCAATGGACCATTGTAGAAGATGACACCGTTGGGTTCCTTGGTTGTGAACTCAATGCTTGTCTGTGAGGTCTCACACTGCTGCAGGCTCTTGTACATAGCCACAGAGTTGCCACTGAAGGAATGTCTGGTCTGCTGACATCTGGGACCATCAAAACCTTCCAGACACTGGCACCTGTAACACACACAACACATCAGACACAAGCAACACACACAACACATCAGGCACCTGCAACACACACAACACATCAGACACCTGCAACACACACAACACATCAGGCACCTGCAACACACACAACACATCAGACACCTGCAACACACACAACACATCAGACACCTGCAACACACACAACACATCAGGCACCTGCAACACACACAACACATCAGACACCTGCAACACACACAACACATCAGACACCTGTAACACACACAACACATCAGACACAAGCAACACACACAACACATCAGGCACCTGCAACACACACAACACATCAGGCACCTGCAACACACACAACACATCAGACACCTGCAACACACACAACACATCAGGCACCTGCAACACACACAACACATCAGACACCTGCAACACACACAACACATCAGGCACCTGCAACACACACAACACATCAGACACCTGCAACACACACAACACATCACATCTGCAACACACACAACACATCAGACACCTGCAACACACACAACACATCACATCTGCATCACACACAACACATCAGACACCTGCAACACACAACACCTGCAACACACACAACACATCAGACACCTGCAACACACACAACACATCACATCTGCAACACACACAACACATCAGACACCTGCAACACACACAACACATCAGGCACCTGCAACACACACAACACATCAGACACCTGCAACACACACAACACATCAGTCACCTGCAACACACACAACACATCAAACACCTGCAACACACACAACACATCAGACACCTGCAACACACACAACACATCAGACACCTGCAACACACACAACACATCAGACACCTGCAACACACACAACACATCAGACACCTGCAACACACACAACACATCAGACACCTGCAACACACACAACACATCAAACACCTGCAACACACACAACACATCAGACACCTGCAACACACACAACACATCAGACACCTGCAACACACACAACACATCACACCTGCAACACCTGCAACACACACAACACATCAGACATCTGCAACACACACAACACATCAGACACCTGCAACACACACAACACATCACATCTGCAACACACACAACACATCAGACACCTGCAACACACACAACACATCACATCTGCAACACACACAACACATCAGACACCTGCAACACACAACACCTGCAACACACACAACACATCAGGCACCTGCAACACACACAACACATCAGACACCTGCAACACACACAACACATCAGACACCTGCAACACACACAACACATTAGACACCTGCAACACACACAACACATCAGACACCTGCAACACACACAACACATCAGACACCTGCAACACACACAACACATCAGACACCTGCAACACACACAACACATCACACACCTGCAACACACACAACACATCAGACACCTGCAACACACACAACACATCAGACACCTGCAACACACACAACACATCAGACACCTGCAACACACCTGCAACACACACAACACATCAGACACCTGCAACACACACAACACATCACACCTGCAACACACACAACACATCACACCTGCAACACACACAACACATCAGACACCTGCAACACACACAACACATCAGACACCTGCAACACACACAACACATCAGGCACAAGCAACACACACAACACATCACACCTGCAACACACACAACACATCAGACACCTGCAACACACACAACACATCACATCTGCAACACACACAACACATCAGACACCTGTAACACACACAACACATCAGACACCTGCAACACACACAACACATCAGACACCTGCAACACACACAACACATCAGACACCTGTAACACACACAACACATCAGACACCTGTAACACACACAACACATCAGACACCTGCAACACACACAACACATCAGACACCTGTAACACACACAACACATCAGACACCTGCAACACACACAACACATCACACCTGCAACACACAACACATCAGACACCTTCAACACACACAACACATCAGACACCAGCATCACACACAACACTATCAGCAAGCTTTCTTTCCTGACAAACCCAGATGTGCCAGACTTACGAGAGTGTGCCCAGATCATTTCTACAGGTGCCGCCGTTGAAGCAGTAGTCTCCAGAACACTCACTAGAGGAAGGGAACAAGTCGGCCTCGCACCCCTCCATGGCCATCAGGTAGGCGTCCACTCCAACATAACTGGTTCCATTAGCATTGACCACAAGTGGCAGGCCAGAAATGTGCAGCTTGTTGTAACAACCTCCTTCAAACACCTCATTCTGGCACTCATCAATAGGAATGGCCAGGATTTTTAGACCCAGACTTTCAAACTGAAATTTCAAGGAGTTAAAGCTTACTGTAAACTGAATGCAGTTGAATCTCTAAAAATTTGGGTTAAAAAATCATGCTGACCTCTTGTTTGTTCAAGATGATTGCACTGTCCACTTGTGCTGGCGACACATAGGGTGAGCCATGGGCGGCATACCTGACCTCCAGGTATGTGGGGCGCTCTAGCAGGGTGAGCACTTCAATGCTGTGAAGGGTGGGGTAGCCCAGCTTTAGAGCCAGAAACTTCTTGAACTGTGTGTACAGGCTCTCTGTCCTCAGACCTGTCCTGGGGTCTTTGGCTTCCAGGATAAACTGGGACGCTGTCATGCCTGAAATGTCATGTTAGGATCAAATGGTACTCTGTCTTTACCTAAGGTTTTAATCCAGTTGACCCCTAACCTACCAGCCATGTAGAGTTAACCCTTAATCTACCAGCAGCATGAGGTTGTGATGCAGCTTACCTGCAAGTCTAACAGCACCTGAGTTGAGTACAGCCTCCTCTGTGAGATCTTTGACCATCACAGACACAGTGCTGGTCACTGACTTTTGATGGACCTTGTCAAAGACATCTACTTTGAACTGATAGGGGCTGTGGCCAAAGTTGGACTTGACGCCTTTCTTCATGGTGATCTCCCCATTGGAGGTGTTGACACTGAAACATGTTCAAACAAAATTTGGGTTGGTCCAGCACTTGACCAGTTGTACAAACACATGACATTTGGGTTGGTCCAGCACTTGACCAGTTGTACAAACACATGACATTTGGGTTGGTCCAGCACTTGAACAGTTGTACAAACACATGACATTTGGGTTGGTCCAGCACTTGACCAGTTGTACAAACACATGACATTTGGGTTGGTCCAGCACTTGAACAGTTGTACAAACACATGACATTTGGGTTGGTCCAGCACTTGACCAGTTGTACAAACACATGACATTTGGGTTGGTCCAGCACTTGAACAGTTGTACAAACACATGACATTTGGGTTGGTCCAGCACTTGACCAGATGTACAAACACATGACATTTGGGTTGGTCTAGCACTTGACCAGATGTACAAACACATGACATTTGGGTTGGTCCAGCACTTGAACAGTTGTACAAACACATGACATTTGGGTTGGTCCAGCACTTGAACAGTTGTACAAACACATGACATTTGGGTTGGTCCAGCACTTGACCAGTTGTACAAACACATGACATTTGGGTTGGTCCAGCACTTGACCAGTTGTACAATTGATAAGACAGGGTCAACAGGGTCCACTCACCTGAAAAAGTTTTTCATGCTTGCAGGTGACTGAAAGGTGAAAGTTTTGTCTTGAAGATCCCAGTCATCCAAGTCCTCTACAAACACACGGCCAATGACCAATGGACCAAACTGACCTGAAGTGTGGAAAAAGAAATAAGTTGTGTTACTCACAATAGCAAAGACACTGAGGTCAATTTCTCACCTTTATAATTGTAGACATAAAAAAGACACAAAGGTCAATTTCTCACCTTTATAATTGTAGACAAAAATGTCCTGATGACCAGGGTAGTGCTCGTTATCATTAACATCCCCAATAATGATGGTCAGTGTGTTGGTGCCAGTCTGTGCCTTGGTCTTGCCTGTGCCCCTTAAGTCCCACATGACAATGGGCAGCTCATAAAACTTGGTCTTCTCTCTGTCAAACTTGGACTCTGTTCTGATCAATGCTGTGCCATCCCCATTATCACCATCTATATATGGAAGATTCACAGTCAATTGACAATATCAAATCACTCTAAAACACTAGCAAGAAACACTAGCAAATAACACCATCAAGAAACACCAAATAACAGAAAAATCCACCAATCTTAACTCCCTTACTCACACAAAAAATGTTTGCTTTTATCACAATCAGTAGCTTATAAAAAATTATCAAACAACTATCTGATTGCAAAACTATAAAAACTTTCTAGTATATTCTTATACTAACAGCCAACATGTGCCTGGGTTTGGGGAATATTTAAAATTTTCAAATCAATGTCTACATGCAAATATGGAAGCTTGAGACATTTTCATAACACTAACCTTAACCACAACCATAACCACAACCACAACTATAGCCATAACAATTGCCATTACCAAAGTTTGAGCCATAGCTACAGCCACATAAGCAAACATAAACAAACAATAATCATAACCCTATCCATATCCCTTTCCACATCCATTTCCCTATCTCTATCCTTATCCTTATAACTATCACTTTCCCTTTCTTAAACCTATCCCTTTCCCTATATTATTTCGTGTTTTAAATTAATTTACCCATCTAGCTTATGTTAATTTTAAAAAATCAGTCTAGGTTAGGATTCAGTTTAGGCAACAATTTGAATGTATGTTAGTGTTAAGCATTACGGGGTAGTCCATAATTGACATCTCAGTCTTGGAAAGGATGAAAGTGGTCAGTTTTGCTACGATGTGTGACAAATGGAATGGATGAAAGCGGTCAGTTTTGCTACGATGTGTGACAAGTGGAATGGATGAAAGCTGTCAGTTTTGCTAAGATGTGTGACAAGTGGAATGGATGAAAGCGGTCAGTTTTGCTACGATGTGTGACAAGTGGAATGGATGAAAGCGGTCAGTTTTGCTACGATGTGTGACAAGTGGAATGGATGAAAGCGGTCAGTTTTGCTACGATGTGTGACAAGTGGAATGGATGAAAGCGGTCAGTTTTGCTACGATGTGTGACAAGTGGAATGGATGAAAGCGGTCAGTTTTGCTAAGATGTGTGACAAATGGAATGGATGAAAGCGGTCAGTTTTGCTAAGATGTGTGACAAATGGAATGGATGAAAGCGGTCAGTTTTGCTAAGATGTGTGACAAATGGAATGGATGAAAGCGGTCAGTTTTGCTACGATGTGTGACAAGTGGAATGGATGAAAGCGGTCAGTTTTGCTAAGATGTGTGACAAATGGAATGGATGAAAGCGGTCAGTTTTGCTAAGATGTGTGACAAGTGAAATGGATGAAAGCGGTCAGTTTTGCTAAGATGTGTGACAAATGGAATGGATGAAAGCGGTCAGTTTTGCTAAGATGTGTGACAAGTGGAATGAGTGGGTGAATAACATTTTAGGAGATGGACATTAACAGCTTATTAATTACCCCAGTCATTTACAATTCACACCCCTCCCCCCCCCCCCCCCCCCCCAATTACCTTCTCTGAGGCTATTTCATAGCCAAATTATTACAAAAAATGCTCAATGACAAAACCAACGTAATGTCATCTGCTGACATACTGACAAAGACTGTATGGAGAATAAATGCACTCTGTCAAAAAAGCTATGTTTTGAGATTTGAGTTTTAAATCTTAATCCAATATTAAAATAGTGCAATGTACTAAGTAATTACATCTCCAAGTACATGCATTCAAGTTGTCTGACATATGACATGTGTGTTCTGGTAACTTATGTATTCAAGTTGTCTGACATATGACGTGTGTTCTGGTAACTTATGTATTCAAGTTGTCTGACATATGACTTGTGTGTTCTGCTAGCTTATGTATTCAAGTTGTCTGACATATGACTTGTGTGTTCTGCTAGCTTATGTATTCAAGTTGTCTGACATATGACATGTGTTCTGGTAACTTATGTATTCAAGTTGACATATGACTTGTGTGTTCTGGTAACTTATGTATTCAAGTTGTCTGACATATGACATGTGTGTTCTGGTAACTTATGTATTTAAGTTGTCTGACATATGACATGTGTGTTCTGGTAACTTATGTATTTAAGTTGTCTGACATATGACATATGTGTTCTGGTAACTTATGTATTCAAGTTGTCTGACATATGACATATGTGTTCTGGTAACTTATGTATTCAAGTTGTCTGACATATATGACATATGTGTTCTGCTAGCTTATGTATTCAAGTCGTCTGACATGACATGTGTGTTCTATTAGTTTATGTATTCAAGTTGTCTGACATATGACATGTGTGCTCTGCTAGCTTATATTATTGCCAATTTAAATGTATAAATGCCCTTAGATTTCACAAACAAATAGACATACTGGATTTGTCTTCTATAAATTCATGTCATCTGCTGACATAGTGATGTCAACTGAGTGTCAACTGTTGGCAGGCTGACAACTATTACATCCATCAAAGAATCTTACCTTCTTTAAACTCCAGAGAAAACAGGTTACAAGCGATGACTTGACAATTTTGGGGTAAGGCAAATCCAAATGGTGGACCATTGACAGGTGTATCTTTATCAAGGGCAAAAACCTCCAGGACCTAATGGAGCACATGAAATGTTAGTCAAACATCATTAGTGGGGGGATGAATGACCTAATGGAGCACAGTTAGTCAAACATCATTAGTGGGGGATGAATGACCTAATGGAGCACAGTTAGTCAAACATCATTAGTGGGGGATGAATGGCCTAATGGAGCACAGTTAGTCAAACATCATTAGTGGGGGGATGAATGGCCTAATGGAGCACAGTTGGTCAAACATCATTAGTGGGGGATGAATGACCTAATGGAGCACAGTTAGTCAAACATCATTAGTGGGGGATGAATGACCTAATGGAGCACAGTTAGTCAAACATCATTAGTGGGGGATGAATGGCCTAATGGAGCACAGTTAGTCAAACATCATTAGTGGGGGGATGAATGGCCTAATGGAGCACAGTTGGTCAAACATCATTAGTGGGGGGATGAATGACCTAATGGAGCACAGTTAGTCAAACATCATTAGTGGGGGATGAATGGCCTAATGGAGCACAGTTAGTCAAACATCATTAGTGGGGGGATGAATGACCTAATGGAGCACAGTTGGTCAAACATCATTAGTGGGGGGATGAATGACCTAATGGAGCACAGTTAGTCAAACATCATTAGTGGGGGGATAAATGACCTAATGGAGCACAGTTAGTCAAACATCATTAGTGGGGGGATAAATGACCTAATGGAGCACAGTTAGTCAAACATCATTAGTGGGGGATGAATGACCTAATGGAGCACAGTTAGTCAAACATCATTAGTGGGGGATGAATGACCTAATGGAGCACAGTTAGTCAAACATCATTAGTGGGGGGATAAATGGCACTAGAGGTTACACATCAGTTTATACGGACATGGGCACAAGGCATGAGGAGCTAATAAACATTTAGACCACTAAGCAAATTATCAATAAGACCAAACTACCAATGTTGAACTGTTGTGTTGTACAGAGTGGAAAGTTGGCCATCCATAGATTGGGACTAGAATAGAATTTTTTGTAAATAGCTGCCTGGCCCAATATTAAATAGTAAGTGGCTTGATAAAGTATCTAACACAACAACAATATGGGACAGGATAAATCAAAGTAACCCAAGCAAATGGAAAAAGAGGTGGAGATGTATATGCCATACAATGAGGAAACCAGCTATTGGTATTCCCAGACAAGGCAGATCATGGAATAAGTGTTTCTTTCTGGGGGGGGGGGGGGGGGGGTAGACTTTCTTCAGGAAGAGATGCCTTAAAGAAACTCATGGAATCCACAAGGACCAAGAAAAAGAGAGTGCTTAAAATAGCTGGCATAGAGAAATGAAAAAGGCAGAGAGTTGAAAAGAAAAAGAGAGTGCTTAAAATAGCTGCCATAGAGAAATGAAAAAGGCAGAGAGTTGAAAAGGAGAAGATGGCAAAAGAAAGAAAGCTATGGAAGGGTGTTGTCAGTGGTCTATGCTCCACTGGTGGTTGAAATAGGCAAAGAAGTGGTACAAAAGTTTACCAGCAGTGGGGAGGTGAGCTCCATGTTTTCAGGCACCACTGGATGATAATCTTCCTTGAAGATGGGAAAGTTATCGTTGACATCGAGGACATTGACCTGCAGTGTGGCTGTCCCAGTTTGTCTGGGGTCACCCTTGTCAACAGCCTTAATTAACACAGTCATTTTGGCATCCACTTCTCTGTCCAATTTTTTCCTTGTGCTGACTTGACCAGTCTCGGGGTTGATAACAAACTCTCGCCTTGAGTCTGACTCTCTGTCTATCAGGTAGCTGTGGGGGAGACAATCAATAGAAAAAGATGGACAATCAGAAGACAGGGGGAGACAATCAGAAGATAAGGGGAGACAATCAGAAGACATGGGAGACAATCAGAAGACATGGGGAGACAATCAGAAGACAGGGGGAGACAATCAGAAGACATGGGAGACAATCAGAAGACAGGGGGAGACAATCAATAGAAAAAGATGGACAATCAGAAGACATGGGAGACAATCAGAAGACAGGGGGAGACAATCAGAAGACAGGGGGAGACAATCAGAAGACAGGGGGAGACAATCAGAAGACAGGGGGAGACAATCAGAAGACAGGGGGAGACAATCAGAAGACAGGGGGAGACAATCAGAAGACATGGGAGACAATCAGAAGACAGGGGGAGACAATCAGAAGACAGGGGGAGACAATCAGAAGACAGGGGGAGACAATCAGAAGACAGGGGGAGACAATCAGAAGACATGGGAGACAATCAGAAGACAGGGGGAGACAATCAGAAGACAGGGGGAGACAATCAGAAGACATGGGAGACAATCAGAAGACATGGGGAGACAATCAGAAGACAGGGGGAGACAATCAGAAGACATGGGAGACAATCAGAAGACAGGGGGAGACAATCAATAGAAAAAGATGGACAATCAGAAGACATGGGAGACAATCAGAAGACAGGGGGAGACAATCAGAAGACAGGGGGAGACAATCAGAAGACAGGGGGAGACAATCAGAAGACAGGGGGAGACAATCAGAAGACAGGGGGAGACAATCAGAAGACAGGGGGAGACAATCAGAAGACATGGGAGACAATCAGAAGACAGGGGGAGACAATCAGAAGACAGGGGGAGACAATCAGAAGACAGGGGGAGACAATCAGAAGACAGGGGGAGACAATCAGAAGACAGGGGGAGACAATCAGAAGACATGGGAGACAATCAGAAGACATGGGAGACAATCAGAAGACATGGGAGACAATCAGAAGACATGGGAGACAATCAGAAGACATGGGAGACAATCAGAAGACAGGGGGAGACAATCAGAAGACAGGGGGAGACAATCAGAAGACATGGGAGACAATCAGAAGACATGGGAGACAATCAGAAGACAGGGGGAGACAATCAGAAGACAGGGGGAGACAGAAGACAGGGGGAGACAATCAGAAGACAGGGGGAGACAATCAGAAGACAGGGGGAGACAATCAGAAGACAGGGGGAGACAATCAGAACACATGGGAGACAATCAGTACACATGTGTGACCATCAGTACACATGGGTGACAATCAGAACACATGGGAAACAATCAGAAGACAGGGGGAGACAATAGAAAAAGATGGACAATCAGTAGACATGGGGAGATGATCATGTGACACTGAAGGACACAGACAGGGAGAAACAGAAATGTGACATGTGGAAACAATCAAAAGACATGGGAGACAATCAGTACATATGGATCAACAATCAGAAGACATGGGAGACAATCAGTACACATGGGGTTAACAATCACAAGACATGTGAAGATAGCAATGTGACATGGGGAGGAGATTGAAAGTGTTAATTTATGAGAGAAGCAAACAACTAACCTGAACTCTGCATTAATTCCTGAATCTTGATCATGTGCCTCAAACTGGGCCACTATTTCACCTGGCTCAGAGTTCTCTTCTATTTGTCTGTGAAATTTTTTATTTTATTTTAGGCAATCATCTCAAAACACACTCAATGGCTCATCCATGAATGACGTTCACACACTGATCCACTTTTTAGACACCCCCCCCCCTTGAAACAGGTGGGGGCTGGGTATCATGGTAAGACATTTTAAGGGACTTGAACCTCCACAAAAGTACATTTTTGGACCACCCCTTTCCCTTTGTGTGGACATAGAGAATGAATGACCCCAGATACATAAAATACCTGGATACAACAAGAAAATAAATGGATTAAAAACAATAATACCTGGACATAAATGCATTTACAAACATTGGTGCATTGTCATTGAAATCTTCTACAGTGATCCTGACAACAGCCGTGTCTCTGTGTGCTGGGTTCTTGTCTTGTACCACAATCTCCAGCTCAAACACTGGGTTCAGCAGGCTTTCATAGTCAACAGGCTAGGTAAGGGAAACAGGTTAGGTTAGAGGAAACAACAGGCTAGGTTAGAGGAAACAACAGGCTAGGTAAGGGAAACAAGTTAGGTTAGAGGAAACAACAGGCTAGGTTAGAGGAAACAACAGGCTAGGTTAGAGGAAACAACAGGCTAGGTAAGGGAAACAGGTTAGGTTAGAGGAAACAACAGGCTAGGTTAGAGGAAACAACAGGCTAGGTAAGGGAAACAAGTTAGGTTAGAGGAAACAACAGGTTAGGTTAGAGGAAACAGGTTAGGTTAGAGGAAACAGGTTAGAGGAAACAACAGGTTAGGTTAGAGGAAACAACAGGTTAGGTTAGAGGAAACAGGTTAGAGGAAACAACAGGTTAGGTTAGAGGAAACAACAGGCTAGGTTAGAGGAAACAACAGGTTAGGTTAGAGGAAACAGGTTAGAGGAAACAACAGGCTAGGTTAGAGAAACAGGTTAGGTTAGAGGAAACAGGTTAGAGGAAACAACAGGCTAGGTTAGAGGAAACAGATACAGTTAGAGGAAACAGATACAGTTAAAGAAAACAACAGGTTAGGTTAGAGGAAACAACAGGCTAGGTTAGAGGAAACAACAGGCTAGGTTAGAGGAAACAACAGGCTAGAGGAAACAACAGGTTAGGTAAGAGAAACAGGCTAGATTAGAGGAAACAGGCTAGGTTAGCGGAAACAACAGGTAAGGTTAAGAGGAAACAACAGGCTAGGTTAGAGGAAACAACAGGTTAGGTTAGAGGAAACAACAGGCTAGGTAAGAGGAAACAACAGGCTAGATTAGAGGAAACAGGTAAGGTTAGAGGAAATAACAGGATAGGTTAGAGGAAACAACAGGCTAGGTAAGAGAAACAGGTTGGGTTAGAGGAAACAGGTTAGATTAGAGATACAACAGGCTAGGTAAGAGGAAACAACAGGCTAGATTAGAGGAAACATGAGAGGTTAGAGGAAACAGGATAGGTTAGAGGAAACAACAGGCTAGATTAAAGGAAACAACAGGCTAGGTTAGAGGAAACAACAGGCTAGGTTAGAGGAAACAACAGGCTAGGTTAGAGGAAACAACAGGCTAGGTTAGAGGAAACAACAGGCTAGGTTAGAGGAAACAACAGGCTAGGTTAGAGGAAACAACAGGCTAGGTAAGTGGAAACAACAGGCTAGGTTAGAGGAAACAACAGGATAGGTTAGAGGAAACAACAGGCTAGGTTGGAGGAAACAACAGGCTAGGTTAGAGGAAAAAACAGGTTAGGTTAGAGGAAACAGGTTAGGTTAGAGGAAACAACAGGCTAGGTTAGAGGAAACAGGATAGGTTAGAGGAAACAACAGGATAGGTTAGAGGAAACAGGATAGGTAAGAGGAAACAACAGGCTAGGTTAGAGGAAAAAACAGGTTAGGTTAGAGGAAACAGGTTAGGTTAGAGGAAACAGGTTAGGTTAGAGGAAACAGGTTAGGTTAGAGGAAACAGGTTAGGTTAGAGGAAACAGGTTAGGTTAGAGGAAACAGGTTAGGTTAGAGGAAACAGGTTAGGTTAGAGGAAACAGGTTAGGTTAGAGGAAACAGGTTAGGTTAGAGGAAACAGGTTAGGTTAGAGGAAACAGGTTAGGTTAGAGGAAACAACAGGCTAGGTTAGAGGAAACAGATACAGTTAGAGGAAACAGATACGGTTAAAGAAAACAACAGGCAAGGTTAGAGGAAACAAGTTGTTAGGTTAGATAATAGACTAAAAAAGAAATGATTGCTGACCTCATAAATTGAAATAGCTCCCTTGTTTTCAATGGTGTCCACTTTAAAATGTCCCCCAGCCAAATTAGACATAGAGAACTGGAGCTCAGCATTGTCATTCTCATCTTTGTCTGTGGCATGAACCTCTGTCACAATACCTTTCTTGTAGTGCTCAGACATGGTGACACTAGGTAAACAAAAGTTTATGTCTGTCTAGGTGTGACAACAAAAGTTTACATCTGTCTAGGTGTGACAACAAAAGTTTATGTCTGTCTAGGTGTGTCAACACAAAAGTTTATGTCTGTCTAGGTGTGTCAACAAAAAAGTTTATGTCTGTCTAGGTGTGTCAACACAAAAGTTTATGTCTAGCTGTACCAAACTAAAGTTTAAGTCTAGCCCTTGCAAACTTAAGTTTAGGTGTAGGTGAACTATATGCTACACTTACTTGTAAACCTTCTGGGTGAAGATAGGAGGGTTGTCATTGATATCTTTCAGTATAATGGTCACTGTGGCTGTAGAGGTTTGAGCCTCTGGACCACCATCCTTGGCTCGCACAACCACTTCCAGCTTGGGTCGGGTTTCTCTGTCCAAGTATTGGGCTTCAACCTGAGACATACAAGTCATTTCATTCTCAGGGTTTCTTAATACTGGGCTACACAAGTCATTTCATTCTCAGGGTTTCTTAATACTGGGCTAAACAAGTCATTTTATTCTCAGGGTTTCTTAATACTGGGCTAAAGAAGTCATTTCATTCTCAGGGTTTCTTAATACTGGGCTACACAAGTCATTTCATTCTCAGGGTTTCTTAATACTGGGCTAAACAAGTCATTTCATTCTCAGGGTTTCTTAATACTGGGCTAAACAAGTCATTTTATTGTCAGGGTTTCTTAATACTGGGCTACACAAGTCATTTCATTCTCAGGGTTTCTTAATACTGGGCTAAACAAGTCATTTTATTGTCAGGGTTTCTTAATACTGGGCTACACAAGTCATTTCATTCTCAGGGTTTCTTAATACTGGGCTACACAAGTCATTTCATTCTCAGGGTTTCTTAATACTGGGCTAAACAAGTCATTTTATTGTCAGGGTTTCTTAATACTGGGCTAAAGAAGTCATTTCATTCTCAGGGTTTCTTAATACTGGGCTACACAAGTCATTTCATTCTCAGGGTTTCTTAATACTGGGCTAAACAAGTCATTTTATTGTCAGGGTTTCTTAATACTGGGCTAAAGAAGTCATTTCATTCTCAGGGTTTCTTAATACTGGGCTACACAAGTCATTTCATTCTCAGGGTTTCTTAATACTGGGCTAAACAAGTCATTTTATTGTCAGGGTTTCTTAATACTGGGCTACACAAGTCATTTCATTCTCAGGGTTTCTTAATACTGGGCTTTACATGACACATAAGTCATTTTACTGTAGCTAAAGTGAGAAAGCATGAAAGCAGGAGACCTGTGAGAAAATTCTGCCATCCTTGTCAATGTTGAAGAAGTTAGTGTTGGAGGTTGTCAAACTATTGGACACTGTGGGACTGCTCACAATCTCATAGTCCACTGAACTGTTGATGCCGTAGTCAAAGTCAGTTGTTATCACCACAGCTATTGGTGGGTTCTCATCTTTGTTGAACCAACCTGAAATACGTTCAAAAATATAAGTATCTGGGCCGGATACATAAAAGTTATCTGAGTCAGACTAATAAAAATTATCTGAGCCAGACAAGTAAAAATTATCTGAGCCAAACAAGTAAAAATTATAATTATCTGAGCCAGACAAGCCAGACAAGTAAAAATTATCTGAGCCAAACAAGTAAAAATTATCTGAGCCAGACAAGTAAAAATTATCTGAGCCAGACAAGTAAAAATTATCTGAGCCAGACAAGTAAAAATTATCTGAGCCAGACAAGTAAAAATTATCTGAGCCAGACAGGTAAAAATTATCTGAGCCAGACAGGTAAAAATTATCTGAGCCAGACAAGTAAAAATTATCTGAGCCAAACAAGTAAAAATTATCTGAGCCAGGCAGGTAAAAATTATCTGAGCCAAATAAGTAAAAATTATCTGAGCCAGACAAGCCAGACAAGTAAAAATTATCTGAGCCAGGCAGGTAAAAATTATCTGAGTCAAATAAGTAAAAATTATCTGAGCCAGACAAGTAAAAATTATCTGAGCCAAATAAGTAAAAATTATCTGAGCCAGACAAGCCAGACAAGTAAAAATTATCAGAGCCAGGCAGGTAAAAATTATCTGAGTCAAATAAGCAAAAATTATCTGAGCCAGACAAGTAAAAATTATCTGAGCCAAATAAGTAAAAATTATCTGAGCCAGACAAGTAAAAATTATCTGAGCCAGACAAGTAAAAATTATCTGAGCCAGACAAGCCAGACAAGTAAAAATTATCTGAGCCAGACAAGTAAAAATTATCTGAGCCAGACAAACCAGACAGGTAAAAATTATCTAAGCCAGACAAGTAAAAATTATCTGAGCCAGACAAGTAAAAATTATCTGAGCCAGACAAGCCAGACAAGTAAAAATTATCTGAGCCAGACAAGTAAAAATTATCTGAGCCAAATAAGTAAAAATTATATGAGCCAGACAAGTAAAAATTATCTGAGCCAGACAAGTAAAAATTATCTGAGCCAAACAAGTAAAAATTATCTGAGCCAGACAAGCCAGACAAGTAAAAATTATCTGAGCCAGACAAGTAAAAATTATCTGAGCCAAACAAGTAAAAATTATCTGAGCCAGACAAGTAAAAATTATCTGAGCCAGACAAGTAAAAATTATCTGAGCCAGACAAGTAAAAATTATCTGAGCCAGACAAGCCAGACAAGTAAAAATTATCTGAGCCAAATAAGTAAAAATTATCTGAGCCAGACAAGCCAGACAAGTAAAAATTATCTGAGCCAGACAAGTAAAAATTATCTGAGCCAGACAAGCCAGACAAGTAAAAATTATCTGAGCCAGACAAGTAAAAATTATCTGAGCCAGACAAGCCAGACAGGTAAAAATTATCTGAGCCAGACAAGCCAGACAAGTAAAAATTATCTGAGCCAAATAAGTAAAAATTATCTGAGCCAGACAAGTAAAAATTATCTGAGCCAGACAAGCCAGACAAGTAAAAATTATCTGAGCCGAATAAGTAAAAATTATCTGAGCCAGACAAGTAAAAATTATCTGAGCCAGTCAAGTAAAAATTATCTGAGCCAGACAAGTAAAAATTATGGAAAGTAAAAATGCACCTGGTTCAGAATGTTCAAAGACCTCCCCGGTTAAGCGGTTGGCATCAAAGATGGGTGTGTTGTCATTGATGTCTAGAGGCTTGACCTTGATGTTGGTGTAGCCACTCTGGAAGTGCTCCTCCTCATCTCTGGCCTCCACAGTGAAGATGTACTCAGACTTTCCATTGGGCTCATCCCTGTCCAGGGCAGCTATCAAGTATACATCCCCCGTGTCTTGGTCAATGGTGAACAGCTGACGGTCATCTGCCTGTGTGCCCTTACCACGAAGAAAGTAGCGCATCTTGTTGTTACGTGATGTGTCTGCATCTGTGGCTGTAACCTGAAACACAGACAACATAATTAGACCAGTTGAAACACAGACAACATAATTAGACCAGTTGAAACATGAACAACATAATTAGACCAGTTGAAACATGGACAACATAGCTAGACCAGTTGAAACATGGACAACATAATTAGACCAGTTGAAATATGGACAACATAATTAGACCAGTTGAAACACAGACAACATAATTAGACCAGTTGAAACACAGACAACATAATTAGACCAGTTGAAACATGGACAACATAATTAGACCAGTTGAAACACAGACAACATAATTAGACCAGTTGAAACACAGACAACATAATTAGACCAGTTGAAACATGGACAACATAGCTAGACCAGTTGAAACATGGACAACATAATTAGACCAGTTGAAACATGGACAACATAATTAGACCAGTTGAAACATGGACAACATAATTAGACCAATTGAAACACAGACAACATAATTAGACCAGTTGAAACATGGACAACATAGCTAGACCAGTTGAAACATGGACAACATAATTAGACCAGTTCAAACACAGACAACATAATTAGATCAGTTGAAACACAGACAACATAATTAGATCAGTTAAAACACAGACAACATAATTAGACCAGTTGAAACACAGACAACATAATTAGACCAGTTGAAACATGGACAACATAATTAGACCAGTTGAAACACAGACAACATAATTAGACCAGTTGAAACATGGACAACATAATTAGACCAATTGAAACACAGACAACATAGCTAGACCAGTTGAAACATGAACAACATAATTAGATCAGTTGAAACACAGACAACATAGCTAGACCAGTTGAAACATGAACAACATAATTAGACCAGTTGAAACATGGACAACATAGCTAGACCAGTTGAAACATGAACAACATAATTAGACCAATTGAAACACAGACAACATAGCTAGACCAGTTGAAACATGAACAACATAATTAGACCAATTGAAACACAGACAACATAGCTAGACCAGTTGAAACATGAACAACATAATTAGACCAATTGAAACACAGACAACATAGCTAGACCAGTTGAAACATGAACAACATAATTAGACCAGTTGAAACACAGACAACATAGCTAGACCAGTTGAAACATGAACAACATAATTAGACCAGTTGAAACATGGACAACATAGCTAGACCAGTTGAAACATGGACAACATAATTAGACCAATTGAAACACAGACAACATAGCTAGACCAGTTGAAACATGAACAACATAATTAGACCAATTGAAACACAGACAACATAGCTAGACCAGTTGAAACATGAACAACATAATTAGACCAGTTGAAACATGGACAACACAGCTAGACCAGTTGAAACACAGACAACATAATTAGACCAGTTGAAACATGGACAACATAATTAGACCAGTTGAAACATGGACAACATAATTAGACCAATTGAAACACAGACAACATAATTAGACCAGTTGAAACACAGACAACATAATTAGACCAGTTGAAACATGGACAATATAATTAGACCAATTGAAACACAGACAACATAATTAGACCAGTTGAAACATGGACAACATAGCTAGACCAGTTGAAACATGGACAACATAGCTAGACCAGTTGAAACATGGACAACATAATTAGACCAGTTGAAACATGGACAACATAATTAGACCAATTGAAACACAGACAACATAATTAGACCAGTTGAAACACAGACAACATAATTAGACCAGTTGAAACATGGACAATATAATTAGACCAATTGAAACACAGACAACATAATTAGACCAGTTGAAACATGAACAACATAATTAGATCAGTTGAAACACAGACAACATAATTAGACCAGTTGAAACACAGACAACATAATTAGACCAGTTGAAACATGGACAACATAGCTAGACCAGTTGAAACACAGACAACATAATTAGACCAGTTGAAACATGGACAACATAATTAGACCAGTTGAAACATGGACAACATAATTAGACCAATTGAAACACAGACAACATAGCTAGACCAGTTGAAACATGAACAACATAATTAGACCAGTTGAAACACAGACAACATAGCTAGACCAGTTGAAACATGAACAACATAATTAGACCAGTTGAAACATGGACAACATAATTAGACCAGTTGAAACATGGACAACATAATTAGACCAGTTGAAACATGGACAATATAATTAGACCAATTGAAACACAGACAACATAGCTAGACCAGTTGAAACATGAACAACATAATTAGACCAGTTGAAACATGGACAACACAGCTAGACCAGTTGAAACATGAAAAACATAGCTAGACCAGTTGAAACATGGACAACATAGCTAGACCAGTTGAAACATGGACAACATAATTAGACAAATTGAAACACAGACAACATAATTAGACCAGTTGAAACATGGACAACATAGCTAGACCAGTTGAAACATGGACAACACAGCTAGACCAGTTGAAACATGGACAACACAGCTAGACCAGTTGAAACATGGACAACATAATTAGACCAGTTAAAACATAGACAACATAGCTAGACCAGTTGAAACATGGACAACATAATTAGATCAGTTAAAACATAGACAACATAGCTAGACCAGTTGAAACACATCATAGCTAGACCAGTTGAAACATGGACAACATAATTAGACCAGTTAAAACATAGACAACATAGCTAGACCAGTTGAAACATGGACAACATAATTAGACCAGTTGAAACATGGACAACATAGCTAGACCGGGTCTACGACAAATTCCCGAAAGACACTTGCCCGAATGCCGATTGCCCGAAGGCCGATTTCCCGAATGGACACTTGCCCGAATGCGACAAATGCCCGAATGGACACTTGCCCAAATGCGACAAATGCCCGAATGGACACTTGCCCGAATGCGACAAACGCCCGAATGGACACTTGCCCGAATGCGACAAATGCCCGAATGCGACAAATGCCCGAATGGACACTTGCCCGAAGGCCGTTTGCCCGAAAAATGTTAGCATTTATATATTACCAAATAATCATTTGTAATCAATTTAAATTTGAAATGTTGATAAACAAAACATATTTGTGCAAAAAAAATAATAATATTATATATTACATTCTTAATTAATTTGTATTTGCTATATAAAGTGTGGAAACATGAAATAAGACAAAAACACCATTTTCATTTATTTCAAGATTTTAAAAAAGAATTTTGCTTTCTTTATTAAGTAATCGCTTCAACACATTGTCTAAACAAGGTGTATAAAATGAAGATCAAACATATGTGACTACTTTTAGTTTTTAAATTCGCTGCCTTGACGCGCCTAGTTCTGTTGTGAAATAGTTACCATACAAGTTAAGCATAACAAAATAAATCAAACAAACGCGCATCTGTTCAATGTTGCGAGACGCCGCGCCGCCTACACCATGTCATAAGCGCTATATAACCACCGCAACACGTCGGCTAAACAAGGTGTTCAAAACTTACATCAAAAGAATATAAAGTCAAAATGCGCGATCATCATATTGCATTTAATAGAGACTAACGATTTTTTTCGCAATATCTCAGTTAAAATAAAAGCTAAACTTTAAAAATAGAAAAACAACTTTGTTTTTATGCTTAGAATTGTGTTTATGATCAAAATTTCAAACTTCTATTGATTAAGAATGTCTATTTTGGTAATATTATTTATTTTTAATAATAACATTTTTCGGGCAAATGGCCTTCGGGCAAATGGCCATTCGGACATTTGTCGCATTCGGGCAAGTGTCCATTCGGGCATTTGTCGCATTCGGGCAAGTGTCCATTCGGGAATTTGTCGCATTCGGGCAAGTGTCCATTCGGGCATTTGTCGCATTTGGGCAAGTGTCCATTCGGGCGTTTGTCGCATTCGGGCAAGTGTCCATTCGGGTATTTGTCGCATTCGGGCAAGTGTCCATTCGGGAAATCGGCCTTCGGGCAAACGGCATTCGGGCAAGTGTCTTTCGGGAAAACGTCCGGCTCCCAGCTAGACCAGTTGAAACATGGTCATGATAACTAGACCAGTTGAAACAATTTATGTACACTGGATCATCTACCAAACACAAAAATATTTCAAAACCTTTTTTTAATACAAGGTAAACAAGACTAATTTTATGTGATCACAAAAATTAGGAAACTGATGACATCAGCCCACAAAATGTAGCAAACTGATGACATCAGCCCACAAAATGTAGCAAACTGATGACATCAGCCATGTTACTTATACTAAAAAAAATTTTTAAGGAAAAAATATTTCAAGAGCCAACATGACAGTGATTTAGATATTTATACTTAAATCAGTTTTTATGAGTTTAAAGAAAAAATAAGAATATGAATGGCTATAACATTACGTGATAAAGTGCTTAGACTTTTTGAATGGCTATAATGTTATGTGATAAAGTGCTTCGATTTTTTGAATGGCTATAATTTTATGTGATAAAGTGCTTAGATTTTTTGAATGGCTATAACTTACTGTGATAAGGTGCATGGGCTGAGTTTTTGAGATGCTAAAATCTTCTTCAACTACTTTATCAGCTATGACATATTCAGGCTGCCCAAATACTGGGGGGTTGTCATTCTCATCAGTGACATAGATGACAACAGTGGTGGAAGCTGAGTAGAAGTTCTCACTGTCACTCGACTCTAATGTCATTGTGTACACCTAGGAATAGTAAACATGTGTACAAATATTGTGTAACCTAAGAAAAGTAAACATGAGTACTAATGTCATTGTGTACACCAAGGAAAAGCCACTTTGTACTTAAGTAAAAACATTGGTTTATGAGTTAAGTCACAGCTTGAAGGCAGCTTTACGTACAACAGGATGTTTTAGAAATGATCAAGGAAAAAATGTATAAAGAGCTTGTTATATCATGTTTTCTGATGAAAGTTTGATCAAATCTTGATTCTAGAAGTTTGATCAAAGCTTGATCCTATGAACAAAGTTTGCTGAAATCTTGATTTTAAGATGTTTTATCAAAGCTTGATTCTAGTATGAATGCTGACTTACTTTGTTTCCACTCTCGTAGTCCAGAAAGCCATTGACCAGTATTTCACCAGTCTGGTCTCTGATATCAAAGTGGCTCAGTGTGTTATTCTGGAAACTGTACTTGAGTCTCCCCTGGTCAACTGCAAGAAAAATAAAACTATTACAACACTCAGTCATAGCAGACTAAACTATTCATTAAAAACTTTTTACAAGCACAAAAAGAAGACCTACATCTTCAACTACAAAAACATTTTTGGCATTATGCAAATTAGAATTGAAAATGCAGTTTATTTAATATGTCAAGAATTCACCAAATGGTTGGCACACTTGTACATGAGACTTACCTTCATCAATGTCATCGGCAGTGACAGCAAAGATGACAGTGCCTATACTGGCAGTCTCAGGGACTGAGAAGTTGTACAGGCTCTGTTTAAACGTCATTGGGTTGTCATTTTTATCTGCTATATCCACTTGAAACACGACAGAGGCTGGAACATGACAGACAGACAGGATATAGCATGACAGACAGACAAGATACAGCATGACAGACCAGATACAGCATGACAAGACAAAATACAGCATGACAGACAAGATACAGCATGACAGACCAGATACAGCATGACAGACAGACCTGATACAGCATGACAGACAGACAAGATACAGCATGACAGACAGACAAGATACAGCATGACAAGACAAGATACAGCATGACAGACAAGATACAGCATGACAGACAGACCTGATACAGCATGACAGACAGACAAGATACAGCATGACAGACAGACAAGATACAGCATGACAGACAGGATACAGCATGACACACATACAGACAAGATACAGCATGACAGACAGACCAGATACAGCATGACAAACAGACAGGACACAACATGACAGACAGACAGGATACAACATGACAGACAGACAAGATACAGCATGACAGACAGACAGGATATAGCATGACAGACAGACAGACAGGATACAGCATGACAGACAGACAGACAGGACACAACATGACAGACAGACAGGATACAACATGACAGACAGACAAGATACAGCATGACAGACAGACAGGATACAACATGACAGACAGACAAGATACAGCATGACAGACAGACAGGATATAGCATGACAGACAGACAGACAGGATACAGCATGACAGACAGACAGACAGGATACAGCATGACAGACAGACAGACAGGATACAGCATGACAGACAGACAGGATACAGCATGACAGACAGACAGGATACAACATGACAGACAGGATACAGCATGACAGACAGGATACAGCATGACAGACCAGATACAGCATGACAGACATGATACAGCATGACAGACAGACAGACAAGATACAGCATGACAGACAAGATACAGCATGACAGACAGACAAGATACAGCATGACAGACAGACAGGATACAGCATGACATACAGGATACAGCATGACAGACAGGATACAGCATGACAGACAGGATACAGCATGACAGACAGGATACAGCATGACAGACAGACCAGATACAGCATGACAGACAGACAAGATACAGCATGACAGACAGACAAGATACAGCATGACAGACAGACAGGATACAGCATGACAGACAGACAGGATACAACATGACAGACAGGATACAGCATGACAGACAGGATACAGCACGACAGACAGACAGTAGCATGCCAGACAGACATAGAGCTACCTGAGTTAGGTGTGCCAGGCGGCCTATGGTTTGGCCTGTCTGAAGGGCTCATGTCATTCACCTTGATGGTGAGGAAGAAGCGAGGGGTTTTTTCTCTGTCAAACTCTCGTTTGGTGATCAGAGCGGCCTTGTTGTCCGGCAGATTTCTTATCTCAAAGTCATCAAGGACACCTGGGTAGCTGTCATCTGACAGCTCAAAGAACAACTGGAAAAAGAGAAGATACTGGCTGGTAACTGTACATCATGTGTAGCCAGTCAACCAGCCACTGGTCAAGATACTGGCTGGTAACTGTACATCATGTGTAGCCAGTCAGCCACTGGTCAAGATACTGGCTGGTAACTGTACATCATGTGTAGCCAGTCAGCCACTGGTCAAGATACTGGCTGGTAACTGTACATCATGTCAGCCACTGGTCAAGATACTGGCTGGTAACTGTACATCATGTGTAGCCAGTCAACCAGCCACTGGTCAAGATACTGGCTGGTAACTGTACATCATGTCAGCCACTGGTCAAGATACTGGCTGTTAACTGTACATCATGTGTAGCCAGTCAACCAGCCACTGGTCAAGATACTGGCTGGTAACTGTACATCATGTCAGCCACTGGTCAAGATACTGGCTGGTAACTGTACATCATGTGTAGCCAGTCAACCAGCCACTGGTCAAGATACGGGCTGTTAACTGTACATCATGTGTAGCCAGTCAACCAGCCACTGGTCAAGATACTGGCTGGTAACTGTACATCATGTCAGCCACTGGTCAAGATACTGGCTGTTAACTGTACATCATGTGTAGCCAGTCAGCCACTGGTCAAGATACTGGCTGGTAATTGTACATCATGTCAGCCACTGGTCAAGATACTGGCTGGTAACTGTACATCATGTGTAGCCAGTCAACCAGCCACTGGTCAAGATACTGGCTGGTAACTGTACATCATGTCAGCCACTGGTCAAGATACTGGCTGGTAACTGTACATCATGTGTAGCCAGTCAACCAGCCACTGGTCAAGATACTGGCTGGTAACTGTACATCATGTCAGCCACTGGTCAAGATACTGGCTGTTAACTGTACATCATGTGTAGCCAGTCAACCAGCCACTGGTCAAGATACTGGCTGGTAACTGTACATCATGTCAGCCACTGGTCAAGATACTGGCTGGTAACTGTACATCATGTGTAGCCAGTCAACCAGCCACTGGTCAAGATACGGGCTGTTAACTGTACATCATGTGTAGCCAGTCAACCAGCCACTGGTCAAGATACTGGCTGGTAACTGTACATCATGTCAGCCACTGGTCAAGATACTGGCTGTTAACTGTACATCATGTGTAGCCAGTCAGCCACTGGTCAAGATACTGGCTGTTAACTGTACATCATGTGTAGCCAGTCAACCAGCCACTGGTCAAGATACTGGCTGGTAACTGTACATCATGTGTAGCCAGTCAGCCACTGGTCAAGATACTGGCTGGTAACTGTACATCATGTCAGCCACTGGTCAAGATACTGGCTGGTAACTGTACATCATGTTTAGCCAGTCAACCAGCCACTGGCCAAGATACTGGCTGTTAACTGTACATCATGTGTAGCCAGTCAACCACTGGTCAAGATACTGGCTGGTAACTGTACATCATGTCAGCCACTGGTCAAGATACTGGCTGGTAACTGTACATCATGTTTAGCCAGTCAACCAGCCACTGGCCAAGATACTGGCTGTTAACTGTACATCATGTGTAGCCAGTCAACCACTGGTCAAGATACTGGCTGGTAACTGTACATCATGTACTTTATTCTGTTGGAGGAAATTCCCTCCAATATGAGAAAATGACATGAAGCAGGAAACAAATGTCAAGTAGTGTCATCTGACGGTAGCATCCAACTGAGATTCCCCTCTCACCAGACTCATCACTACCACTTAACCAAATGCAAGATATTCTTATATATATTACTTACATTCTACACCTTGCAAAATTTGAAAGAAATCACTTAATCACAGGTCTAATTGGGTTACAAGATTTGACAACAAACTCACATATCTATTTTGATCCATGAAAAAGTTAATATCTAAGAGATCCAAATATATTTTTAGTAAAAATATGGAAGATGAAACAGTATTTTTTGAAAAGGTTTTTAAAAAATGAGCATCTGAATTTAAAGATTGATCTAACAAGGAAAGTAGTGATGGACGTACATTACTGAAAGCTGGAGTTTTATCATCATCATAGCCTTGGACTATTCTGATAGTGGCCCCTGGCTCTGTGTTCTCAGGGACTGTCCCAGAATAGCGTCCGTTCATGTCCATGCCTTCAAAGTACGGGACCTTGTTGTTCTTGTCTTCTACATCAATGGTCAATGTGATCTGCTCATACATGGTCAGGCCACCAAAATTCTATGGGAAAACAAAGTTTGTCAATTCAGGAAATCTGCTCATACATGGTCAGGCCACCAAAATTCTATGGGAAAACCAAGTTTGTCAATTCAGGAAATCTGCTCATACATTGTCAGGCCACCAAAATTCTATGGGAAAACCAAGTTTGTCAATTCAGGAAAAGTTGAGAGAACCAGACCATTTACACACTGCCATACTAAAGACACACTGACAGCATGCTAACCTGACAGCATAGAAAGAGACTAAGACAGACACTGACAGCATGCTAACCTGACAGCGCAGAATGAGGCTGTACTGTTGTATTGTCTCATGATTGAGTGGTGCTGCAACAAAAACATTGACTTTGTACTTTCCCTTCTCATAGAACTCTGTGATACCAAAGTGTCCACAGTACTGTGAGTGGAGCCTGTCCTTCTCATCCACCAGGAAGAACTGGACCCGAGGGTTCTCAACATTGGACTGGCAGCTTAGAGTTGTGATCATGGCTTCTGGGGTGTTGGGACTGATGGTCTCAGAGATTTTATAGTAATGGTCAGGGTTAAGTGGATTAGGGTCAAATCTGAAACAAATTTGTCAATGTATTAAACAATAAATTTTGTGTATGCCTGCAATTCAAATATTTCATTCAACAAATGTCTATATACTACATCCACACGTTTGGATTGTCTATACATTTTTTACTCCACACATTTGAAATCTAAACTAGTGAATCTCTAGTCATTTTGGGTCAAAGACAATGTCTAAACTTCAAGTTTTGAGTATATTAGAAAAATGACTCCACTGATGAGACTGCCCTCAATAAATTAACTGTATGACTCCACTGGTGAGACTGCCCTCAATAAATTAACTGCATGACTCTACTGGTGAGACTGCCATCAATAAATTAACTGCATGACTCCACTAGTGAGACTGCCCTCAATAAATTAACTGCATGACTCCACTAGTGAGATTGCCCTCAATAAATTAACTGTATGACTCCACTAGTGAGACTGCCCTCAATAAATTAACTCCATGACTTGCAAAATGAATTTTTTTTTTTAAACTTGGGAAACCAAGGTTAATTTTCCTAGCTGTGCATATTTCAAGTCTACATGTTTCTGTGTGCTCATTGTTCTGTTAGACCCCACCTCTCAAATGTCATCTTACTTGGGACATCACAACTTAATGACTGTCATGCTAGACCCCCACCCCTCAAATGTCAACTTACTTGGGACATCACAACTTAATGACTGTCATGCTAGACCCCGACCCCTCAAATGTCAACTTACTTGGGACATCACAACTGAATGACTGTCATGCTAGACCCCCACCCCTCAAATTGCTAGACCCCCAGCCCTCAAATGTCAACTTACTTGGGGGGTTCGCTAGTTTCTGCAGCCACTTCAATGGTCACCTGGACAGTGGCAGACTTAGGCGGTGTACCTGCATCTTTTGCCATGGCAACCAACTTGTAAGTCGTTGCCTGGATTAGATGGGATTCTCTATTAACAATATATTGCATACTTAAATAATCAAGCTAATTGACATCACAAACTAATCAGGCTCATTAACATTGAAAACACTGAAACTTGATTTACATCATTCTTATTAGTTGCATCCTTAAGCTTGTTCTTCAAGTAGATCATGCCAGTGTTTGGGTAGATATCAAAAACACCTCCATCCTCTTGCAGGGAATAGGTCAGTTTGGCATTGTCTCCAATATCTTTATCTGTTGCTCCTACTCGCAAAATTACCTAAATACAACATTAACTGTTTATTAGAACAGCTTAAGTATTTTGAAATTAGCGCTTCAGGACTGTTTGAGGTTATGCTAAATCAGGTGGTTTACTGATAAGCTGACCTTGCCTTAAAGACTCAGAGACATTCTACTGAATTGGACCAGAATATTGCTTAGGTAATTAATTACCCTATGATGATTAGATTTTTTCTATGTTGTTCTGCATAATTTGTGAATTCAATTAAAAGTCTGTACTTCTATTAACTAAGGTATAATTTAGTTAATATGGATTTGAATTCACCTATTCACAAATTAATTATTTTAAAAGGTTTTTAAAAGAAGAGGTAAGACTTCACAGGGTTGGTGGGTGGGGTAAAACCTAACCAAATAGTGCTCATAAGCTTAACCTACCCAGCTGACCTGAGCTTAACTTACCCTGTTGACCTGAGCTTAACCTACCCTGTTGACCTGAGCTAAACCTACACAGTTGACCTGAGCTAAACCTACCCAGCTGACCTGAGCTAAACCTACCCAGCTGACCTGAGCTAAAGCTACCCAGCTGACCTGAGCTAAACCTACCCAGCTGACCTGAGCTAAACCTACTCAGCTGACCTGAGCTAAACCTACCCAGCTGACCTGAGCTAAACCAACCCAGCTGACCTGAGCTAAACCTACCTAGCTGACCTGAGCTAAAGCTACCCTGTTGACCTGAGCTTAACTTACCCAGCTGACCTGAGCTAAACCTACCCAGCTGACCTGAGCTAAACCTACCCAGCTGACCAGAGCTAAACCTACCCAGCTGACCTGAGCTAAACCTACCCAGCTGACCTGAGCTTAACTTACCCTGTTGACCTGGACATTGGATGAGATTTTTTCGGTGTAGGAAAGAGAATTGAAGACAGGAGGATTATCATTGATGTCGTGTACCACCACACGGAATGTGCACCAGCCTTCTTGTGGGCTGTGAGCATTGTCAGCACCTTTCACGGTCACCTGAGACAAGGAAACAATAGCCCATACATCTTAACAAAGGAAACATCTTAAGGTAGCCAACCCATACATCTTAACAAAGGAAACATCTTAAGGTAGCCAACCCATACATCTTAACAAAGGAAACATCTTAAGGTAGCCAACCCATACATCTTAACAAAGGAAACATCTTAAGGTAGCCAACCCATACATCTTAACAAAGGAAACATCTTAAGGTAGCCAACCCATACATCTTAACAAAGGAAACATCTTAAGGTTGCCAACCCATACATCTTAACAAAGTAAACATCTTAAGGTAGCCAACCCATACATCTTAACAAAGGAAACATCTTAAGGGGATATGCGCGGGAAAAAAATCACAAAATTTCTTGTTTTTCGTCAAGATGGGTTTCTTGCACTTTTGGATACTTTGTCCATTTTTGTATAAAGAAAATAATAACTTTAAAGAGAAAAAAAATATTTTATGTGCTTAAATTACGATTTTTATGACCCTATTAATTAAAAAATAATCAATTTTTCCCAATCTTACAAGCTCTCTATAAAAAGTTTTATATCCGTCATTATATTGTATTTGACATCACTGGAAATCTGGATTTCTCATGTATTTAATAAACTTAATTTCCTACATCTCGGAAACACCCAAAGCTTACAATAGGCTCTGCAGTTTACACAGATATGGTACTTTCCTGACCTAGTTTTCGTTACTTTTGGCTGTTTTTCTCAGTTCGCAGGTTTTTAACACTAAAAAGCCTACTACTTTTTTATTTATTGAACAATGCAAACCATATTTTCAGTAAATGTTCTTGATGCGAAAATACAACTTTTGTCACGAGGGAATTGTGATTGCTTTCATAGTAAAAAAGTATTTGGTAATTAATATGCACATTTTGAAACTTTTGAATACTAAAAAGGGTATGATTTTTTAGACCTTGTAAAATTCTTACTAGTAATTATTTCAAAAAGTTGTCGTGACAAAAGTTTTAATATATACTGAAATATAAGCAGTTTAAATTTGATTGCTATAGGTGCATAAATAAAAAAGCCTTAGTATTTTTAAAAGTACCGAAAAATTCAAAATGGCGGAGGTTTTTTGGGTTTCCATGACAACCAAAATAATTTTCGACCCTCTTTTTTGCTGTTTAATACTTACTTTTATATGCCAAATATGATAAAAGTATTCAAAACGCTTTAGATCTTAAAGTGTAAAAAATAGAAAAAAACATAGCATATCCCCTTAAGGTAGCCAACCCATACATCTTAATCAGGGAAACATCTTAAGGTAGCCAACCCATACATCTTAACAAAGGAAACATCTTAAGGTAGCCAACCCATACATCTTAACAAAGGAAACATCTTAAGGTTGCCAACCCATACATCTTAACAAAGTAAACATCTTAAGGTAGCCAACCCATACATCTTAACAAAGGAAACATCTTAAGGTAGCCAACCCATACATCTTAACAAAGGAAACATCTTTCAGGCAGCCAACCTATACATCTTAACAAAGGAAACATCTTAAGGTTGCCAACCCATATATCTTAACAAAGGAAACATCTTAAGGTAGCCAACCCATACATCTTAACAAAGGAAACATCTTAAGGTAGCCAACCCATACATCTTAACGAAGGAAACATCTTTAAGGCAGCCAACCTATACATCTTAACAAAGGAAACATCTTAAGGTAGCCAACCCATACATCTTAACAAAGGAAACATCTTAAGGTAGCCAACCCATACATCTTAACAAAGGAAACATCTTAAGGTAGCCAACCCATACATCTTAACAAAGGAAACATCTTAAGGTAGCCAACCCATACATCTTAACAAAGGAAACATCTTAAGGTTGCCAACCCATACATCTTAACAAAGGAAACATCTTAAGGTAGCCAACCCATACATCTTAACAAAGGAAACATCTTAAGGTAGCCAACCCATACATCTTAACAAAGGAAACATCTTAAGGTAGCCAACCCATACATCTTAACAAAGGTAACATCTTAAGGTAGCCAACCCATACTACTTAACAAAGGAAACAAATCTTAAGGCAGCCAACCTATACATCTTAACAAAGGAAACATCTTAAGGTTGCCAACCCATACATCTTAACAAAGGAAACATCTTAAGGTAGCCAACCCATACATCTTAACAAAGGTAACATCTTAAGGTAGCCAACCCATACATCTTAACAAAGGAAACATCTTAAGGTAGCCAACCCATACATCTTAACAAAGGAAACATCTTTAAGGTAGCCAACCTATACATCTTAACAAAGGAAACATCTTAAGGTAGCCAACCCATACATCTTAACAAAGGAAACATCTTAAGGTTGCCAACCCATACATCTTAACAAAGGAAACATCTTAAGGTAGCCAACCCATACATCTTAACAAAGGAAACATCTTAAGGTTGCCAACCCATACATCTTAACAAAGGAAACATCTTTAAGGTAGCCAACCTATACATCTTAACAAAGGAAACATCTTAAGGTTGCCAACCCATACATCTTAACAAAGGAAACATCTTAAGGTTGCCAACCCATACATCTTAACAAAGGAAACATCTTAAGGTAGCCAACCCATACATCTTAACAAAGGAAACATCTTAAGGTAGCCAACCCATACATCTTAACAAAAGAAACATCTTAAGGTAGCCAACCCATACATCTTAACAAAGGAAACATCTTAAGGTAGCCAACCCATACATCTTAACAAAGGAAACAAATCTTATGGTAGCCAACCCATACATCTTAACAAAGGAAACATCTTAAGGCAGCCAACCTATACATCTTAACAAAGGAAACATCTTTAAGGTAGCCAACCTATACATCTTAACAAAGGAAACATCTTAAGGTAGCCAACCCATACATCTTAACAAAGGAAACATCTTAAGGTTGCCAATCCATACATCTTAACAAAGGAAAAGAATCTTATGGTAGCCAACCCATACATCTTAACAAAGGTAACATCTTAAAATTGCCAACCCATACATCTTAACAAAGGAAACATCTTAAGGTAGCCAACCCATACTACTTAACAAAGGAAACAAATCTTAAGGCAGCCAACCTATACATCTTAACAAAGGAAAGATCTTAAGGTTGCCAACCCATACATCTTAACAAAGGAAACATCTTAAGGTAGCCAACCTATACATTTTAACAAAGGAAACATCTTAAGGTAGCCAACCCATACATCTTAACAAAGGAAACATCTTAAGGTAGCCAACCCATACATCTTAACAAAGGAAACATCTTAAGGTAGCCAACCCATACATCTTAACAAAGGAAACATCTTAAGGTAGCCAACCCATACATCTTAACAAAGGAAACATCTTAAGGTAGCCAACCCATACATCTTAACAAAGGAAACATCTTAAGGTAGCCAACCCATACATCTTAACAAAGGAAACATCTTAAGGTAGCCAACCCATACATCTTAACAAAGGAAACATCTTTAAGGCAGCCAACCTATACATCTTAACAAAGGAAACATCTTAAGGTAGCCAACCCATACATCTTAACAAAGGAAACATCTTAAGGTAGCCAACCCATACATCTTAACAAAGGAAACATCTTAAGGTAGCCAACCCATACATCTTAACAAAGGAAACATCTTAAGGTAGCCAACCCATACATCTTAACAAAGGAAACATCTTAAGGTAGCCAACCCATACATTTTAACAAAGGAAACATCTTAAGGTAGCCAACCTATACATTTTAACAAAGGAAACATCTTAAGGTAGCCAACCCATACATCTTAACAAAGGAAACATCTTAAGGTTGCCAACCCATACATCTTAACAAAGTAAACATCTTAAGGTAGCCAACCCACACATCTTAACAAAGGAAACATCTTAAGGTAGCCAACCCATACATTTTAACAAAGGAAACATCTTAAGGTAGCCAACCCATACATCTTAACAAAGGAAACATCTTAAGGTAGCCAACCTATACATCTTAACAAAGGAAACATCTTAAGGTAGCCAACCCATACATCTTAACAAAGGAAACATCTTAAGGTAGCCAACCCATACATCTTAACAAAGGAAACATCTTAAGGTAGCCAACCCATACATCTTAACAAAGGAAACATCTTAAGGTAGCCAACCCATACATCTTAACAAAGGAAACATCTTAAGGTAGCCAACCCATACATCTTAACAAAGGAAACATCTTAAGGTAGCCAACCCATACATCTTAACAAAGGAAACATCTTAAGGTAGCCAACCCATACATCTTAACAAAGGAAACATCTTAAGGTTGCCAACCTATACATCTTAACAAAGGAAACATCTTAAGGTTGCCAACCCATACATCTTAACAAAGGAAACATCTTAAGGTAGCCAACCTATACATTTTAACAAAGGAAACATCTTAAGGTAGCCAACCCATACATCTTAACAAAGGAAACATCTTAAGGTTGCCAACCCATACATCTTAACAAAGGAAACATCTTAAGGTAGCCAACCCATACATCTTAACAAAGGAAACATCTTAAGGTAGCCAACCCATACATCTTAATCAGGGAAACATCTTAAGGTAGCCAACCCATACATCTTAACAAAGGAAACATCTTAAGGTAGCCAACCCATACATCTTAAT
Source organism: Physella acuta (assembly GCF_028476545.2). Classification (NCBI taxonomy): domain Eukaryota; kingdom Metazoa; phylum Mollusca; class Gastropoda; family Physidae; genus Physella; species Physella acuta. The sequence goes on along the minus strand of NW_026733002.1, from coordinate 99,655 downwards.
CAGGGAAACATCTTAAGGTAGCCAACCCATACATCTTAACAAAGGAAACATCTTAAGGTAGCCAACCCATACATCTTAACAAAGGAAACATCTTAAGGTTGCCAACCCATACATCTGAACAAAGTAAACATCTTAAGGTAGCCAACCCATACATCTTAACAAAGGAAACATCTTAAGGTAGCCAACCCATACATCTTAACAAAGGAAACATCTTTAAGGCAGCCAACCTATACATCTTAACAAAGGAAACATCTTAAGGTTGCCAACCCATACATCTTAACAAAGGAAACATCTTAAGGTAGCCAACCCATACATCTTAACAAAGGAAACATCTTAAGGTAGCCAACCCATACATCTTAACGAAGGAAACATCTTTAAGGCAGCCAACCTATACATCTTAACAAAGGAAACATCTTAAGGTAGCCAACCCATACATCTTAACAAAGGAAACATCTTAAGGTAGCCAACCCATACATCTTAACAAAGGAAACATCTTAAGGTAGCCAACCCATACATCTTAACAAAGGAAACATCTTAAGGTAGCCAACCCATACATCTTAACAAAGGAAACATCTTAAGGTAGCCAATCCATACATCTTAACAAAGGAAACATCTTAAGGTAGCCAACCCATACATCTTAACAAAGGAAACATCTTAAGGTAGCCAACCTATACATCTTAACAAAGGAAACATCTTAAGGTAGCCAACCCATACATTTTAACAAAGGAAACATCTTAAGGTAGCCAACCTATACATTTTAACAAAGGAAACATCTTAAGGTAGCCAACCCATACATCTTAACAAAGGAAACATCTTAAGGTTGCCAACCTATACATCTTAACAAAGGAAACATCTTAAGGTTGCCAACCCATACATCTTAACAAAGGAAACATCTTAAGGTAGCCAACCTATACATTTTAACAAAGGAAACATCTTAAGGTAGCCAACCCATACATCTTAACAAAGGAAACATCTTAAGGTTGCCAACCCATACATCTTAACAAAGGAAACATCTTAAGGTAGCCAACCCATACATCTTAACAAAGGAAACATCTTAAGGTAGCCAACCCATACATCTTAACAAAGGAAACATCTTAAGGTAGCCAACCTATACATCTTAACAAAGGAAACATCTTAAGGTAGCCAACCCATACATCTTAACAAAAATCGCCTCGCCTTCCATGCATCAAGTCAGACGTGTAACCACTTCTGCCAATCAACTCTACTAAAATAGAGCTTTCTAATGTTTGTCCTACAGCTGTTAGTCCTATTGCTAATGTTTGTCTGATTTGATGCATGGAAGGCAAGGCGATTTGGTGCCATGTGGAATGGTAGGTTCGGATCCCGTTGGGTTTGTTATTTCCGATTTATCAAAAAGTGCATGTAAATTTATAAAGTACTAATAATATTCTGCACTATTATGCACATTTTATTTGGCGTTCAATTCTTTTTTCTACAAGATTTTATTCTATTTTAACAAGTTTCAGTATTTAAAATGGACTATATTCTGTACCTTTGTCTACCCTTGGCATTGAAATATCACTTTCTGTTTATATTGCTATCTAAACAAAGGAAACAAATCTTAAGGTAGCCATGCGAACACCTTTCCTCACCTGAATATAATCCTTATCCAAAGCTTCTCTGTTGACCTTGGATTTGACACTTATCTGACCAGTGCTGGGATCAATCTTAAAGGGGGCATCAGCTAAACTGGGAGATGGCGACTCTATTGAGTAAGTGACAATGCCATTTAGGCCACGGTCTTTGTCCACAGCTTGAACCTGTCAGATGTAGGACAAACATTAGCAATAGGACAAACATCAAGTAGCAATAGGACAAACAGCTATAGGACAAACATTAGCAATAGGACAAACATTAGCAATAATAAGACAAACATTAGCAATAGGACAAACATTAGCAATAGGACAAACATCAAGTAGCAATAGGACAAACAGCTATAGGACAAACATTAGCAATAGGACAAACATTAGCAATAATAAGAAAAACATTAGCAATAGGACAAACATTAGCAATAGGACAAACATCAAGTAGCAATAGGACAAACAGCTATAGGACAAATATTAGCAATAGGACTAACTGCTATAGGACAAACATTAGAAATAGGACAAACATTAGCAATAGGACAAACAGCTATAGGACAAATATTAGCAATAGGACTAACTGCTATAGGACAAATAGTAGTAATAGGAGCCCCCCCCCCCCCCCCCGAAGAGATGCCTGGAAGAAACTATACCCCACAGACCACCAAAGGTTACCCCACAGGCCACCAAGGTTACCCCACAGGCCACAAAAGGTTACCCCACAGGCCACTAGGTTACCCCACAGGCCACTAGGTTACCCCACAGGCCACTGTTACCCCACAGGCCACAAAAGGTTACCCCACAGGCCACTAGGTTACCCAACAGGCCACCAAAGGTTACCCCACAGGCCACTAGGTTACCCCACAGGCCACTAGGTTACCCCACAGGCCACTGTTACCCCACAGGCCACCAAAGGTTACCCCACAGGCCACTAGGTTACCCAACAGGCCACCAAAGGTTTCCCCACAGGCCACCAAAGGTTACCCCACAGGCCACCAAAGGTTACCCCACAGGCCACCAAAGGTTACCCCACAGCCCACTAGGTTACCCCACAGACCACCCAACAGACCACCAAAGGTTACCCCACAGACCACCAAAGGTTACCCCACAGGCCACCAAAGGTTACCCCACAGCCCACTAGGTTACCCCACAGACCACCCCACAGACCACCAAAGGTTACCCCACAGACCACCAAACGTTACCCCACAGGCCACCAAAGGTTACCCCACAGACCACCAAAGGTTACCCCACAGGCCACCAAAGGTTACCCCACAGCCCACTAGGTTACCCCACAGACCACCCCACAGACCACCAAAGGTTACCCCACAGACCACCAAAGGTTACCCCACAGACCACCAAAGGTTACCCCACAGACCACCAAAGGTTACCCCACAGACCACCAAAGGTTACCCCACAGACCACCAAAGGTTACCCCACATGCCACCAAAGGTTACCCCACATGCCACTAGGTTACCCCACAGACCACCAAAGGTTACCCCACAGACCACCAAAGGTTACCCCACAGACCACCAAAGGTTACCTGACAGGCCACTAGGTTACCCCACAGGCCACTAGGTTACCCCACAGGCCACAAATAGTAGCAATAGGAGCCCCCCCCCCCCTGAAGAGATGCCTGGAAGAAACTATACCCCACAGACCACCAAAGGTTACCCCAGAGACCACCAAAGGTTACCCCACAGGCCACCAAGGTTACCCCACAGGCCACTTGGTTACCCCACAGGCCACTAGGTTACCCCAAAGGCCACAAAAGGTTACCCCACAGGCCACTAGGTTACCCCACAGGCCAACAAAGGTTACCCCACAGGCCACCAAAGGTTACCCCACAGACCACCAAAGGTTACCCCACAGGCCACCAAAGGTTACCCCACAGGCCACTAGGTTACCCCACAGACCACCAAAGGTTACCCCACAGGCCACCAAAGGTTACCCCACAGACCACTAGGTTACCCCACAGACCACTAGGTTACCCCTCAGGCCACCAAAGGTTACCCCACAGACCACCAAACGTTACCCCACAGACCACCAAAGGTTACCCCACAGACCACCAAAGGTTACCCCACAGGCCACCAAGGTTACCCCACAGGCCACCAAAGGTTACCCCACAGGCCACTAGGTTACCCCACAGGCCACCCCACAGGCCACTAGGTTACCCAACAGGCCACCAAAGGTTACCCCACAGGCCACCAAAGGTTACCCCACAGGCCACCAAAGGTTACCCCACAGGCCACCAAAGGTTACCCCACAGGCCACTAGGTTACCCCACAGACCACCAAAGGTTACCCCACAGGCCACCAAAGGTTACCCCACAGGCCACCAAAGGTTACCCCACAGACCACTAGGTTACCCCACAGACCACTAGGTTACCCCACAGGCCACCAAAGGTTACCCCACAGGCCACTAGGTTACCCCACAGGCCACTGTTACCCCACAGGCCACAAAAGGTTACCCCACAGGCCACTAGGTTACCCAACAGGCCACCAAAGGTTACCCCACAGGCCACCAAAGGTTACCCCACAGGCCACCAAAGGTTACCCCACAGGCCACTGTTACCCCACAGGCCACAAAAGGTTACCCCACAGGCCACTAGGTTACCCAACAGGCCACCAAAGGTTACCCCACAGACCACCAAAGGTTACCCCACAGGCCACCAAAGGTTACCCCACAGCCCACTAGGTTACCCCACAGACCACCAAAGGTTACCCCACAGACCACCAAAGGTTACCCCACAGACCACCAAAGGTTACCCCACAGACCACCAAAGGTTACCCCACAGACCACCAAAGGTTACCCCACAGACCACCAAAGGTTACCCCACAGACCACCAAAGGTTACCCCACAGACCACCAAAGGTTACCCCACAGACCACCAAAGGTTACCCCACAGACCACCAAAGGTTACCTGACAGGCCACTAGGTTACCCCACAGGCCACTAGGTTACCCCACAGGCTACCAAAGGTTACCCCACAGACCACCAAAGATTACCCCACAGGCCACCAAAGGTTACCCCACAGGCCACCAAAGGTTACCCCACAGACCACCAAAAGTTACCCCACAGACCACCAAAGGTTACCCCACAGGCCACCAAGGTTACCCCACAGGCCACTTGGTTACCCCACAGGCCACTTGGTTACCCCACAGGCCACTAGGTTACCCCAAAGGCCACAAAAGGTTACCCCACAGGCCACTAGGTTACCCCACAGCCCACCAAAGGTTACCCCACAGGCCACCAAAGGTTACCCCACAGACCACCAAAGGTTACCCCACAGGCCACCAAAGGTTACCCCACAGGCCACTAGGTTACCCCACAGACCACCAAAGGTTACCCCACAGGCCACCAAAGGTTACCCCACAGACCACTAGGTTACCCCACAGACCACTAGGTTACCCCTCAGGCCACCAAAGGTTACCCCGCAGGCCACTAGGTTACCCCACAGACCACCAAACGTTACCCCACAGACCACCAAAGGTTACCCCACAGACCACCAAAGGTTACCCCACAGGCCACCAAGGTTACCCCACAGGCCACTTGGTTACCCCACAGGCCACTAGGTTACCCCACAGGCCACCCCACAGGCCACTAGGTTACCCCACAGGCCACCAAAGGTTACCCCACAGGCCACCAAAGGTTACCCCACAGACCACCAAAGGTTACCCCACAGGCCACCAAAGGTTACCCCACAGGCCACTAGGTTACCCCACAGACCACCAAAGGTTACCCCACAGGCCACCAAAGGTTACCCCACAGACCACTAGGTTACCCCACAGACCACTAGGTTACCCCACAGGCCACCAAAGGTTACCCCACAGGCCACTAGGTTACACCACAGACCACCAAAAGTTACCCCACAGACCACCAAAGGTTACCCCACAGACCACCAAAGGTTACCCCACAGACCACCAAAGGTTACCCCACAGGCCACCAAAGGTTACCCCACAGGCCACCAAAGGTTACCCCACAGGCCACTAGGTTACCCCACAGGCTACCAAAGGTTACCCCACAGACCACCAAAGATTACCCCACAGGCCACCAAAGGTTACCCCACAGACCACCAAAAGTTACCCCACAGACCACCAAAGGTTACCCCACAGGCCACTAGGTTACCCCACAGACCACCAAAGGTTACCCCACAGGCCACCAAAGGTTACCCCACAGACCACTAGGTTACCCCACAGACCACCAAAGGTTACCCCACAGACCACCAAAGGTTACCCCACAGACCACCAAAGGTTACCCCACAGGCCACCAAAGGTTACCCCACAGGCCACCAAAGGTTACCCCACAGGCTACCAAAGGTTACCCTACAGACCACCAAAGGTTACCCCACAGACCACCAAAGATTACCCCACAGGCCACCAAAGGTTACCCCACAGACCACCAAAAGTTACCCCACAGACCACCAAAAGTTACCCCACAGACCACCAAAGGTTACCCCACAGGCCACCAAAGGTTACCCCACAGGCCATTAGGTTACCTTTATGACGGGTGTATCAGGTGCTGATTCCTCATAAAACAGTGACCTGTTGTTGTACTCTGAGCAATCAACAAAGGAAGGTTTCTGGTTGACTGCCTCCACAATCTCAACCACCAGGGTGGCCTGACTCTCCAGCTTCTGAGTGCCCCCACAGCAAGAGCCATCATCAATGGCAGTCACACTGAGGGAATACGAGCTTCTGTTGGGTGGCACAGTGCCCTGTACTTGAATGATTCCGGAGGAAGGCTTGATGGTAAAAATATCATAAGTCTCTTTTTGAGCTGCAGAACAAACAAAATTTACCATAAAAAGTATGTATCGCTTAAAACTACACAGAATTCATGCACTAAATTAAATCAGCAATCAAAGGAGAATCAGAAATACTTGAAAAAAAATGATCATCACTTCAGTACACAGAATTCATGCACTAAATTAAAAAAATCAGACTGCATCAAAATTCCTTTATGATGTCTTATTACTTTATATATGTAGTATAGAGAGTCTTGTAATTGGGGAAAGGGGGGGGGGGGGGGGGGAAATCGAGATTATTTTTTTTTAAATCTCGCCATTTTGCAGCTCCCTGAGTCGGAAAAACATAGTTTTGCAATCTTGTCTGTGTGTGTGTGTGTGTCTGTAAACACGATAAATTGAGTACCATTACAGCTAGGTTGATGAAATTTCATATATAAGTATTATATCATATTTGTGGATCTATATCAACTTTTGAGCGATTTCCGATAACCTGAAGTGGAATTTTTTCTACTTTCAATTTTTCAAAAGCCTATAACTTGAGTACTATTTCAGATAGATAAACGAAATTTCACATGTAAGTAAAAGATTTAATCCTCTGCCTTCTATCAAATGTTGAGTAATTGCTGTTGACCAGAAGTAGTAATTTACGCTATTTCCGATTTCTCAAAAAGCACATGTAAATTTATAAAGTACTAATAATATTCTGCACTATTATGTACATTTTATTTGGCATTCACTTGGTGTGCAATTCTTTTTTCTACAAGATTTTTTTCTATTTTAAAAAGTTTAAGTATTTAAAATGGATTAAAAATCATGTCTATATCCCGAGTTGCCATCCCCCGTTGTTTTATAATATATAAGAACATTCGAGAAAGTTTTCGGGAGATCACTCCCGATTTATTTCATATCAGACTCAATACACTTTTAGCAGATCTAATTTAGTTAATGTATCTCGCAAAAAAGCAGACTCAAAATATCATTGTACAAAAATAAGTCCTTTTGAATTGCAAATTAGCCCTTATAACTTGTTTTGTTTTTTTGCAAATTCACAATTTAACAAAACAGGAAATAATTTTTGTTCCAACATTTAACTGATTTAAACTGTAATGATCAATTTCTGCTCATTTTCAATTTAAAGATATGGCATCTTCATTTTTACTTTCTCATATATACAAAGTATAGAGAAAGTATTGTAATCGTGCAAAAAAAAAAAAATCCAGATTTTTACAAATCTCGACGTTTTACACCTCACTGATACGGAAAACATAATTTTGCAATCTTGTCCGTATGTCTGTGTGTCTGTCTGTGTGTCTGTCTGTCTGTCTGTGTGTACTATTTTAGATAGATAAATGAAATTTCAAATGTAAGTAAAAGATCTATATCTCTACCTTCTGTCAAATTTTAAGTAATTTCCGTTGACCGGGAGTACTAATTTACGCTATTTCCGATTTCTCAAAAAACACATGTCAATTTATAAAGTACTAATAATATTGCGCACTATTATGCACATTTTGTTTTGGCGTTCACTTGGTGCACAATTCTTTTTTTCTACAAGATTCTATTCTATTTTAAATGTTTAAGTAATCAAAAATCATGTCTATATTCCGAGTTATATAAGAATATTCAAGAAAGTTTAGAGGAGATCACTACCGGTTTATTAACTTTTAGCTCATGGGATGGGCAGTAAGATCGACCAGAATAGCTGAAATTATATTGTGTTTTGGAAATAATAGTTCAAAACACAAAGCATTTTAGCCAAAAATAATTATTTAGCCACATCATTATACAAGCTTTCAAAATAACCTTTGATTACTGCAGGGATGTGACAAACCATGAAAATAAAAAATTTAAAACTTTTCAGACAAGAACTCAAGGTTTTATCTATTTTTTATCACAGTTAAAACAGTCTCACACCGTAACTGTATTGGTTAATTGTTCAATGTAGCTAATATTTTAAAAATAAAAGTTTATGTTACTCTAAAATAACATTGAAAGTCTTGTCTAATTGCAGTCTAATGTTTACCTTATAAAAATTGTTGAAAAAAATAATTTTACAATGTAACAATTAAATTTTATTTTAACATTAAGTTTATTTAAACTGCAATGATCTATTCCTACTCTTATTTTCAATTTTGAATTATACCTCATAATAAAAGTTATATTCTTTTAGAGAAGGGCATGGTAAAAATGTAAGTCTTCAAATTCAAGAGCCTAGATTTAGATTAATTGTTATTTGAAAGTTTTAGTTCATGTGGTGGAAAATGAAATCGTTTAGATTAGCTGAAATTTGAAAGGATCTGATTTTTATTTGAATAAGTGTTTTGGAATTAATACTTGTAAAAACATTTGAACCAAGCCACAAAGCTATTTCGAGTTTTTGAATAGCTGTAGATTGTTAGGGGTCATCCATTAATGACGTCATGCTTTAATTTGAAGATTTTTACCTTCCCACTCCCCTCCATCATAAAAACACCTCAGCCAACAACTGTCCCACCACCCTCAAAATTACATTATTTTTAAACATTGATTCTTTTTTTTTCAATTTTAATATTGATTGAGCTCCACCAATATAGGGTATTTTAATCAATTTCTTTTACAATTTATTAAAAAAGTTTTCTAAAACGCAAAATAACTGCTAGAATTCAGTTTGTAACACTACTGTTTAAAATGCAATAGTATGAAGTATCTGCCCCTTCCCCTCATCACATGTCAAAAAAATTACGGAACTTCCCCCCATGCTTCTGATGTCATGTATGGAAGACCCCTTATTAGAAATAGTATCGTATTTTTCTTCCCCAAACAAGACATGGTTTTTAAAATCAGTAGGCCCAACATACATCATGGCAGAAATATAGCTGTTTGAGTTGGACTATGATGTCACTTTTATTTTTCCCCAAACAAGACATGATTTGTAAAATCAGTAGGCCCAACATACATCATGGCAGAAATATAGCTGTTTGAGTTGGACTATGATGTCACTTTTATTTTTCCCCAAACAAGACATGATTTGTAAAATCAGTAGGCCCAACATACATCATGGCAGAAATATAGCTGTTTGAGTTGGACTATGATGTCACTTTTATTTTTCCCCAAACAAGACATGATTTGTAAAATCAGTAGGCCCAACATACATCATGGCAGAAATAAAGCTGTTTGAGTTGGACTATGATGTCACTTTTATTTTTCCCCAAACAAGACATGATTTGTAAAATCAGTAGGCCCAACATACATCATGGCAGAAATAAAGCTGTTTGAGTTGGACTATGATGTCACTTTTATTTTTCCCCAAACAAGACATGATTTGTAAAATCAGTAGGCCCAACATACATCATGGCAGAAATATAGCTGTTTGAGTTGGACTATGATGTCACTTTTATTTTTCCCCAAACAAGACATGGTTTGTAAAATCAGTAGGCCCAACATACATCATGGCAGAAATATAGCTGTTTGAGTTGGACTATGATGTCACTTTTATTTTTCCCCAAACAAGCCTTGGTTTGTAAAATCAGTAGGCCCAACATACATCATGGCAGAAATATAGCTGTTTGAGTTGGACTATGATGCCACTTTTATTTTTACCCAAACAAGACATGGTTTGTAAAATCAGTAGGCCCAACATACATCATGGCAGAAATATAGCTGTTTGAGTTGGACTATGATGTCACTTTTATTTTTACCCAAACAAGACATGGTTTGTAAAATCAGTAGGCCCAACATACATCATCGCAGAAATATAGCTGTTTGAGTTGGACTATGATGCCACTTTTATTTTTCCCCAAACAAGCCTTGGTTTGTAAAATCAGTAGGCCCAACATACATCATGGCAGAAATATAGCTGTTTGAGTTGGACTATGATGTCACTTTTATTTTTACCCAAACAAGACATGGTTTTTAAAATCAGTAGGCCCAACATACATCATGGCAGAAATATAGCTGTTTGAGTTGGACTATGATGTCACTTTTATTTTTACCCAAACAAGACATGATTTGTAAAATCAGTAGGCCCAACATACATCATGGCAGAAATATAGCTGTTTGAGTTGGACTATGATGTCACTTTTATTTTTCCCCAAACAAGACATGGTTTGTAAAATCAGTAGGCCCAACATACATCATGGCAGAAATATAGCTGTTTGAGTTGGACTATGATGTCACTTTTATTTTTCCCCAAACAAGACATGGTTTGTAAAATCAGTAGGCCCAACATACATCATGGCAGAAATATAGCTGTTTGAGTTGGACTATGATGTCACTTTTATTTTTCCCCAAACAAGACATGGTTTGTAAAATCAGTAGGCCCAACATACATCATGGCAGAAATATAGCTGTTTGAGTTGGACTATGATGTCACTTTTATTTTTCCCCAAACAAGACATGGTTTGTAAAATCAGTAGGCCCAACATACATCATGGCAGAAATATAGCTGTTTGAGTTGGACTATGATGCCACTTTTATTTTTCCCCAAACAAGACATGGTTTTTAAAATCAGTAGGCCCAACATACATCATGGCAGAAATATAGCTGTTTGAGTTGGACTATGATGCCACTTTTATTTTTCCCCAAACAAGACATGGTTTTTAAAATCAGTAGGCCCAACATACATCATGGCAGAAATATAGCTGTTTGAGTTGGACTATGATGCCACTTTTATTTTTCCCCAAACAAGACATGATTTGTAAAATCAGTAGGCCCAACATACATCATGGCAGAAATATAGCTGTTTGAGTTGGACTATGATGTCACTTTTATTTTTCCCCAAACAAGACATGATTTGTAAAATCAGTAGGCCCAACATACATCATGGCAGAAATATAGCTGTTTGAGTTGGACTATGATGTCACTTTTATTTTTCCCCAAACAAGCTGTAGCAAGCACATACTTGGGGTCATGATGTGATCACAAGAGCCACCCTTGCAACTAAGAGGGACAGGTTAGTCTAGACCTCATAGCCACCTTTTGCAGGGTTTCAATATTATTTGAGATTGCGGAATAAAATAGAATTAGAAGCAGAGAGAAACAGTATATTTGGGAGAGTTAAAATACCAGTTGATAAATTAGACTTCAGCTAGACTACTGCGCAAACGAGATTCACTGTCAAGCAGACTTGGGAGATGCAAGTTTCATCTGAAGAGCGGCATTATTTTAGATAAACATTTTTCATGTTTCTGATCAATATTTATCTGAAAATATCAGCGGAAAATTTCGACTTCTGAAAAATTCAGAAATTCGCCAAAATTCTGAATCTTGACCTATATTAAATTTTAATCTAGCACCATCAGACATAGCACCGTCCAATTAAAAACGATTGGCACATATTCAATTGTCCGTTTGACCCAATTGTTGTAATACTTGATTTAAATAGGAATATTTCCATAGAAGTCATTTCTGTTTTTTTTCCCTAATTTTCAAAACTTCCTAAATAGTTGACAAAAAATAAAAATTCAGTGGAAAAATTAGGAAAAAATGAAATCAGCTGAGGAAAAATTGGATTTTTGTTAAAAATATGAAAAGTCACATAACTGCTACTATTAGATAAACATTAGTAGGCCGTAGAGCAGTTGCAAACATGGTCACAAAAGCTTAGAAATCAGCTACGGTTGCTAGGGACTTGCTACAAGAAGAGACACGTTAGTTACTTGGTGCATGGTTCTTAAAACTTGTTTCAGGTTTTGAAATGAAATAGAAAGCAGTGAGGAATGGTGTAATAAATGTTGCCCCAACCCAGAAGGCTAGTCTACACATGTAGGCAAACTTACGTGTAAAGTAAAACCTGACATTATCCCCATCAGCATCTGTGGCCCTCAGGCGCGTCAGAATAAAATTATTAGGCACAATGTCTCGCAGGATTAAAGATTCAGGTTGGATAATCTTTGGTTGCTCATCGTTAACATTTGATGTTGTTACTGTCACATCCACTGAACTGGACAAAGATGGTGCTCCGCTGTCTTTAGCAAACACAACAAAGCGATATGTTGGGCCAGGGAATGCATCAAAGTCAAGCTTGCTTTTGAAGAGAAAAGAAATAATCATTTTTAACCCAAAGGTTATTCAAATAAATTCAAATCTAGTCGAATAAAAGAAACTTCGTTTTAAAATGAAAGGAAACATTGTGGCGAAAGGAAAAATTATTTTCAACTAAGTTTGGTACATAATATATCAATGATCTCTAATTGAAACAAAAACTGATTACTAAATAAGTTTTGCCCATAAGAAGTAAAAAATATCACCCCCCCAGCTGAACCCCTCCCTGTAAACTTGTCAAGTCCCTTATGAATGCCCCAAAAGCAATGTAGGCTTTCTACTTTATCTTATACATAGTCAGCATGTGAACAAGTGAGCTGTCTTTCAATTACGAATAGATCATAAATCGGCTGTTGATGGATCATTGTATATTACTTCTGTAGGTATGTTGTCAGGTATGTTGCCAGGTTGTATGTAACATAAGAATACAATTCCTTAATTACTAACCTCTTGCTGAATGTACATGCATATTATCAAATGTATCTCTAATGGGCATCTTGTTACAGTAAGAGATGGAAAACTTACTCCTTGACATAGATAATTCCTTCTTTACCAACTTTCTTGATTTCAAAGAAAGGATTCTCCAGTTCATAAGTTACTTCAGCATTTAAGCCTGAATCATTGTCTTCAGCCACAACTAGGAAACAGAGAAAAGATTGAGTGTGAGAGCTATGTGCTAGACTGTTGTCTAAACTGCTTGATATCCCTGTGATATTGAGTGTACCTGTAAAGACTGAAGTTCCTATTGGTTTGTCCTCCCTTACAGTTGTCATGTACTGGGTCAGCTCAAACCTTGGGCTGTTGTCATTCTCATCCTTGATGGTGATCTCCAGCTGTAACAGATCACAACCACCATCACAACAACCCTTCATGGCAACCCTCACATCCACCCTCACATCCACCCTCCATGCCCACCCTCACATCCACCCTACATGGCCACCCTCACATCCACCCTACATGGCCACCCTCACATCCACCCTTCATGGCCAACCTCACATCCACCCTTCATGCCCACCCTCACATCCACCCTACATGGCCACCCTCACATCCACCCTACATGGCAACCCTCACATCAACCCTACATGGCAACCCTCCATGCCCACCCTCACATCCACCCTACATGCCCACCCTCACATCCACCCTTCATGCCCACCCTCACATCCACCCTACATGGCCACCCTCACATCCACCCTACATGGCAACCCTCACATCAACCCTACATGGCAACCCTCCATGCCCACCCTCACATCCACCCTACATGGCCACCCTCACATCCATCCTTCATGCCCACCCTCACATCCACCCTACATGGCCACCCTCACATCCACCCTACATGGCCACCCTCACATCCACCCTACATGGCCACCCTCACATCCACCCTTCATGCCCACCCTCACATCCACCCTACATGGCCACCCTCACATCCACCCTTCATGCCCACCCTCACATCCACCCTACATGGCAACCCTCACATCCACCCTCACATCCACCCTTCATGCCCACCCTCACATCCACCCTTCATGCCCACCCTCACATCCACCCTTCATGCCCACCCTTCATGCCCACCCTCACATCCACCCTTCCTGCCCACCCGCACATCCACCCTTCATGCCCACCCTCACATCAACCCTACATGGCAACCCTCACATCCACCCTTCATGCCCACCCTCACATCCACCCTTGATGCCCACCCTCACATCCACCCTTGATGCCCACCCTACATGTCCACCCTCACATCCACCCTTCATGCCCACCCTCACATCCACCCTTCATGTCCACCCTCACATCCACCCTTCATGCCCACCCTCACATCCACCCTTCATGGCCACCCTCACATCCACCCTACATGGCCACCCTCACATCCACCCTTCATGCCCACCCTCACATCCACCCTTCATGCCCACCCTCACATCCACCCTTCATGGCCACCCTCACATCCACCCTACATGGCCACCCTCACATCCACCCTTCATGTCCACCCTCACATCCACCCTACATGCCCACCCTCACATCCACCCTACATGGCCACCCTCACATCCATCCTTCATGCCCACCCTCACATCTACCCTTCATGCCCACCCTCACATCTACCCTTCATGGCCACCCTCACATCCACCCTACATGGCCACCCTCACATCCACCCTCACATCTATCCTTCATGACCACCCTCACATCCACCCTTGATGCCCACCCGCACATCCACCCTTCATGGCCACCCTCACATCAATCCACCCTTGCTGGCAACCCTCAGCCATATTGAGGCCAACCAACCAACGACCAACACACAGGACTCACAGGAACAGTTTGAATCAGTACTCCACTGTCTGAAGTTTCTGTAACTTTTACCACAAGTCTAGTCTTAGGGGGACGCTGACTTATCACAACATCATGATCTAATGCCTAGAAGGTCAAATTATTGATAACATCATGATCTAATGCCTAGAAGGTCAAATTATTGAAAACATCATGATCTAATGCCTAGAAGGTCAAATTATTGATAACATCATGATCTAATGCCTAGAAGGTCAAATTATGGATAACATCATGATCTAATGCCTAAAAGGTCAAATTATTGATAACATCATGATCTAATGCCTAAAAGGTCAAATTATGGATAACAGATCCAAGTTTCATAACAAACCATCAGCTGTTAAAACATGCCCTATGTTGACCAGGGTGGAAGTACTTACATCTTTATTAAAGATATAGCCATTCTCATCAATGCGGAACTGTGTGGATTCTTTGTCAGTCTCATCCAGTATGATGAAGGTCTTGGGGTAATTCTGCTGGAACTGGTGAACTTGGATGTGCAGGAGTTCTTCACTTGTGCCTTGAGCAAACACTCTGGGACATTGAAATAAGGCATCAAGTAGTTAGGACACAATGGCTCAAGGCATCAAGTAGTTAGGACACAATGGCTCAAGGCATCAAGTAGTTAGGACACAATGGCTCAAGGCATCAAGTAGTTAGGACACAATGGCTCAAGGCATCAAGTAGTTAGGACACAAAGGCTCATTCACATAGACACTGATCAAATCATATAGACAATGACAGTGAAAAAGTTACCTCACACTTTCAATGACTTTGGAACTTTGTTTTATCATTGTAAGGGAATTTAGCCTAATGTGACATGAGTGGATATCATTGTAAGGGAATTTAGCCTAATGTGACATGAGTGGATATCATTGTAAGGGAATTTAGCCTCATGTGACATGAGTGGATATCATTGTAAGGGAATTTAGCCTAATGTGACATGAGTGACTATCATTGTAAGGGAATTTAGCCTCATGTGACATGAGTGACTATCATTGTAAGGGAATTTAGCCTAATGTAACATGAGTGGATATCATTGTAAGTGTAAGGGAATTTAGCTTAATTTGACATGAGTGGCTATCATTGTAAGGGAATTTAGCCTAATGAGACTATCATTGTAAGGGAATTTAGCCTAATGTGGCTATCATTGTAAGGGAATTTAGCCTAATGTGACATGAGTGGGATGGGAGGCTAAGTCATATTTATTTCCATCAACAGCACACTACACAATGGAGTCATCACGCATGTTCTGTACATCTAAACCTGGATTACTTGCACTTTCTGGGATATTGACTACATTACATGATGTCAAATAGCATGATAATTTAGCATACTTGGCATAATCAAATGAAATAATCCCTTGACGGAGTTCAAATGTGGTCCAAGTAATTAATTTATTTTGAAGAGTTTTTGATTGGATGTCCCACTAGCCCCGCAAAGTGACAATGTTGACAAAGGCCTCAACTGACCAGATGCTGCAACAGTTTCTAGATACCAGCAGACATGCCTAACCCTGTCAGCCAAAAGTAGGAACAGTTATGCCTAAAAAGAGGAATTTGAAGCCAAAAAGAGGAACATACGCGCGGACGCAACTTTACAAGTCAAAAATAAAAATAATTAATTAAAAATTACTCTAATGACATTAGTAGGCTTCTAGTCCTATATAACTAGTCTCTAGGATACATTTAAATACTGCTTAATGTCAGCTTACATTTAAAAAAATAAATTAACCAGTAAACCCCCTCCCCCCAATAAAAATCATAGCTTTGACAAAACATTATTGATTTGAATATTTATGTCTTGCTATGTTCTAGGCTATATGAATAACAAATGCTGAAGGCTTCATCATCTGTAATATATAAGTTACAAGCAAAGACCCTTGATCTACCTAGTAAAACTCCTAGTTACTTCTTACTAAGTTCTTCATAATAGTAGTTACTGGTTAAGTTAAACTTACAAGATAGATCAGTATTCACTATTTCAGTATCTACTAGTAGATCTAGTTACAATTCTAGATCTAGTAGTAGTAGATATACTACTAACTAGATCTAGTATTAGATGATACGTGTGCCAAAGGGAGATAATCGCTTTTTCCTGACATTTTTTCAATTTACTTGATTACCTTTCTTTATTAATTTTTTTTTCAAAAAAATCGGAACCGAGTCAATTTCGGAATGACGGAACAAATTAATTTTTTAGGTGAAAAAGCGGGACGGTTCCGATTTTTGCGGGACGGTAGGCATGTCTGTACCAGATCTACTCTACTGCCCATCTTAACATTTATGTTACCAGATCTACTCTACTGTCCATCTTAACATTTATGTTACCAGATCTACTCTACTGCCCATCTTAACATTTATGTTACCAGATCTACTCTACTGCCCATCTTAACATTTATGTTACCAGATCTACTCTACTGCCCATCTTAACATTTATGTTTCCAAAATAAACATGTATATTCATTCCCTATGTGCTTTTATCATGAAAGTTTACATTTCAGGACATTTTTTTAGTAATTTCAGAAGATTTGAGGATTTTTACCATAAATAAGATTTCCAGGACCTCTTTAATTGTAGGAGGTTGCTTGATGTATCAAGTGTGTGTGTGTGTGTGTGTGTGTGTGTGTGTGTGTGTGTGTGTGTACGTGAGTGCATATGTGAGTTAATACAAAGCCATTTAACATGATTTACTAAGAGACGTACTGTTTATTGGTTCCCTGTGTTTCATATATCCAGCCAATATACTTTTCTTGGAAAAACTGTGGGACTCTAGGCCCAGCCTTGACATTGACCACTGCACTGACTGACTGGGTCTTGACACCATTTCTGTCTCTGACTACAATCTGACAAAAAATATCAAATGCTCCTTATCTTGCTAATGTCATACAACATATTTTTTATACAATGCTCTTAATTTTGCTATGTCATATAACATCTTTACTATTCAATGTATAATGTGTTTCATATTTACCGGAATGTTAAATTCTCTTCCTAAAATAAACCTTGACCTCCGTGAAATTTTAATGTGACCTTCTTTAAAAGTGCCGTCCATAACCTGGTCCATGTAGAAAAAATTCCTGACCTCATAGCCTGCAACAGTGGTACAAGGTTGATCCCACCCATTGAATCATATAAAGCATAAACACAACAAATTTAACAAGGTCTCAACACAATGAGCCATTCACACAAATGTACTTCAGGATCCTTCATGTAGGTGTACCTCAATGAGCCATTCTTACATTAGCTAGGCCAATGCAAAAATTTAATTTCAGTAAAACAATATAATAGTTACATATTTGGATAGGGGCTGTCAATCTGATTACAGATCAGTTTAAATTTTCAAAATCTGACCATAAACAAAAAAGTTATGAATTTTTTTGTCATTAAAAAATAGCAGTTTTTTCAGACAACCGGGGTAGACCCTGAAAGAGGAAAAATACTGGGAGGGTATGGACCAAATTTTAAAGAGTTTTTCACTAAAAGTGGTATTAAAACAAGCATACTTCATCAATTGATTTCATGTTACTGTATTTTATAGATTTTTGTATGCCGAATCCAATGATGCTATTTTAAAAAGTGTCCTTCGATTACATAATCGACTAATCTCATAGATTATGTAATACCCCCCCTTTCTATTTTTTTTAAAACATCTAATAATCAATGTGATAAGAAGTCATTGTTTAAATGTAACACTGTTTTAATCTATAATATGACATTTATATATGCTGAAGCTAATGGTAGTATTTACAATGGTCCAACATTGTTACATAACTATCAAATGTTAAGGTTATGTAATACCACCCTTTGCTCAAAATATACCATTAATTATTTTTGAAATCACTTTTGCTCATTGTCAGTTAACTTCAAGTTAATAGCCTACTAAAAGAAAATATAACTAATCAAGTTTTACAATACAAAGAGAAGAATGCTATTACAATAGTAAATTTGTGATTATGTAACTTCTTAAAAGATGTTATGTAATCTATGTCCAATACTTTAGGCCTACTCTATTCCAAAATTTAGGCCTATTTCATCATAATTATATTTCTTGTTATTTTGCTATAAAATTAGTCTAGTCACAAATGTGTCTGATCAGAATCAGAGTGTGCTTTATGATAATTATGTAATATTATTACCCATATTAAAATTATTCCTTTTTACAATTTCAATAAAATATTTTTTGGAGGAAAATTTTTTTTTAAAAACTTGCACAAGGTATAGATCTAGTGTAAGTTATAGGTCTATAACATAAATTATATTTAAGCCCAATGTTTATGCTAGTAGTAAGTAGGCTTATGTATTTTTGTAGGTCTACCAGTAGGCCTTTAACAATTAAAAACTTTCTTAAGAAAAAAGCACGTGTTTGAGTGCTTGACTGTGTAGATCTAGTAGATTCTAGAAATTGTGTAAGATTACTGCGTTTGGCTATACACAGACACGTGTACCACCACCAGCTTTTGCCTAGATTTAGTTCAATCAGACATGGTCGGTAACCAGGTCTTCTGACCAACGAATTTTATTGCCCTATTACGTAAACACGACCGCTGGATAGGCTAGTCGGCCAACCCGATGAACGTGTCAGACGAATATTATGTACTTTCAGAGACAAAAGTCTGGCAAGATTTCTTGATCTATGCCCGAGGGTTAGTAACATCAACTCCACAAAGTGAAGTGGGGGTAGGTGGGGTATGAATCCACCACGAACTGAGTAGGTACCGTACGGGTGTTGTACAACATCAAAGGCGACGACCGTCGGCTCGTCGCGTCACGGACTAGTGGGGGCGGGGTGAGGCTTACGTAGGCTATGGGTGTTACGTTGGGTGTTATACAGAATGCCCACCCACACCCACCCCATCCCTTTTTGGTCAATTTGGCAGGCTAGTATCCTCCACGTTGTTAAGCGTATGTAAGTGTGTAGTGAAAAAAAGGGGGACCGGGAAAAAAAATTAAAGCCGTTTTTATGAAAAAGAAATGCTCTTTTAAATGAAATTAGGGTGCGCGAAACGCAGAATTGTTATAATCGGACAGTAACCATCTGGATTAATTTTAAAAACAAGATAAATTTGAAACCTGAGCCGTAAATATTAATAAGACTTTTTCCCCTTTAAATGGGTAAGGACAAAATTATGAAACATGCCTATCGGCTTATAGATTAATCTAACACGGGAACACATGTAGGCCTATCTATCTTTAGAAATTGTTTACAGTATCATCCAATCGGATCGACCGCCTAGCGTCACATGACCAGGCATTCGGATGTGCCACACGGTGTGTAGATCGACACAGCAGAGCACGCAGTCGGACAGCGGTCGGCGCGTTAATTTTAATTTTTGCTCCATTTTAAAATGTATGGGCGGCTTTATTTGGGGGTATTGTAGAGAAAATCATACATATAAATAAACGTCCAGATTTCAGCAATACAGCGCAGGGTTCAAATTAAAAATCGGTCTATAAATAACCCGGGAAACTTGGTTCAACTTTGCTGTGCGATATCTCCGAAAGTATTTAATATATTTTGACGACGAACCCTGCGCTGTATACGTCTACATCTAATCTGTATTTCTGCCAAGTTTCACTGTTGTAGTATGTAAACTCGATTCGTGTATAAGAATTTTGAAACGCGTCGTCTTTGTAAAGAGGGCGATTCGAAGCACAGCCGAGCGGTTCAGTCGGCCAGCGGTCGGCGCGTTATGTTTTGATTTTCGGTCCACTTCAAAGTCTATAGACGTCTCTATCTTAGGGCATTATAGTACATATCATACATATTAATAAACGTCCAGATTTCAGCAATACAGCGCAGGGTTCAAATTAAAAATCGGTCCATAAATAACCCTGGAAACTTGGTTCAACTTTGCTGTACGATATCTCCGAAAGTATTTAATATATTTTGACGACGAACCCTGCGCTGTATACGTCTACATCTAATCTGTATTTCTGCCAAGTTTCACTGTTGAAAGGCGAAAACTCGAAGAGTCTATAGACTCAAAGTTACACCCCTGTTTTAAAAAGGTGAAAAAGCCTCCCCCCTAATCGGCACGTCGCCGCGGAGGGTAAAAAATGCGATTTAATCGGCGATTTCTTCAACGTTTGAAATCATATTAAAATCAAAATTATACAGTTTAAAAGGTTATTCAATTACGAACAGAATGGTGTATAACATGTTAATATAAACACAATAAAATCATGCAAAAAACAGAGTTAAACATGCAGGGGGTAGGGAAAAGCCGATTTGTCCGATTTTCTCGGCAGCGGCATTGGCCTAGCTACTTACATGGTTCTATTATTGATTCTTTCACAAGCTCTATATCTGGTCTGATTAGGTAACTTTGTTAACAACTTATGACAGACTGCACTAAAGTCTACTAGCAATGTGGGTCATGACCACAGACACATTCTGCACACATTTGATATTTATGTTTTTCAATAGAAACGTGTCTATAAAATGTGAACGAAAATTCTTTGCACCTACAGATCTCATAAAGAAAAGGCTGTTCAACTAGACCATTCCAAGAAGTTGGTTTCCCATACTAAAGTAAAATACCATTTCAAACCTTAAAGGTCAATGGGGTAGGTGAAATCAAGTTCACCTATTTCAGTGACCTCTGCTAATGAAAGGATAGTATGGAGGCACGGAGCCCAGCCTCATTTAATTTCCCTAATATGAGTCAGGTACCTGTCAGAGCTGGGTGGACTCAGGGATGTTGTACGGCCTCAAACCCAGGATCCAAACTCAAGATTTTTGAGTTAGCAGTCAAAGTGCTCTACCATTTGACCTATAGAACGTGCAGTTACCTACAGACATTATAATTTAAAGTGAAACCACTCTGTCTGTAAGCAACGCTAAACTCTTGTGTAAGGCTTACTGACAATATGTCTATAGGTAGCTGCCACACACAGCTTTTGTGTAAGGCTTACAGACAATATGTCTATAGGTAGCTGCCACACACAGCTTTTGTGTAAGGCTTACAGACAATATGTCTATAGGTAGCTGCCACACACAGCTCTTGTGTAAGGCTTACAGACAATATGTCTATAGGTAGCTGCCACACACAACTATTGTGTAAGGCTTACAGACAATATGTCTATAGGTAGCTGCCACACACAACTATTGTGTAAGGCTTACAGACAATATGTCTATAGGTAGCTGCCACACACAACTATTGTGCAAGGCTTAAAAAGAGTTTACAATATTTAACTTTTTTTAAATGAAGCAAAAACTTCTTACCGGCTTCATCTGCTAAAGCATATTCCAGGTCAGGGTTGGTATCCGGGTCAACAGCTAAGAGCTGATACACGATGTGACCAGGGTCAGGCTCTAGAGGAATGGCTGCTTGGTATGGGAAAGGTTTGTTCTTCAGCACAGGCAGCTCATCATTGATGTCAGCCAATGGGATGTTCACTTTCAACAGTTTCACATCTGAAAAATCAATACAAGATCAACTTTGTTGAATCAACAACAAGATCAACTTTGTTGAATGAACTTGTATTTTTTCATAAAGTTAAAGGTTACCCAATATAAGCAGCAATTATCTTTCAATAAACTAACAAGGAAATTTCTCATACAGAGCTAAACCATTCCCAGATAGTAGCTTCCCATACCCACAGAACTGACCATTCCCAGAAGATAATTTCCCATACTAAAGTAAAATAACCCTTAAGGTCCATGGGGCAGGTGATGAAGTGGAGTTCACCAGTTTCAGTGACCTTTGCATATGAAAGGATAGTGTGGAGTCACTATGTCCAGCCTCATTTACTTTCCCTAATGTGAGTCAGGTACCTATAAGAGCTGGGTGTGCTCAGGGTTGTTGCACAGACTCAATACTGGGATCCAACTCAAGACTTTTGAATATGTAACATTTTAATTTACTTGATAACACCTGATGGTTATTTATTGGCCTACTGTATAAACTTGACATGCATCATGGAAACAAGTGTAGTTATACTTGACCTACATATATATATACTAAACATGCGATGGGTATATGGAACATTTTCTGAGACATTGGGCACAAAACCACATCACTTTTTTTTCAGCATTTTCAGATGAGTGCGCCTGCGTTGAAGCACAGTAAGCTCATCCTAATTCCTAGCACTCAGCTGATTTCAAAATGTAACTTAAATATACTAATATTGAGTTTTGAGCACACACTTTCAAAATTTAAAGTCTCGGCTTAAAAAATTTTCATTTTTTATAACTATGCTAATTATGGTTATGTTAATTAAATCCCAAACATGTTTTAACAAAAATTATAACACGTAGGCCCTAAAGAATTTTAACTTTGCACTAAATCCAGTTAGAAATTTCATTAGGCCAAAAAAAAAAAATTATTAATTATAAAAATATAGGGCCTATGCTAATTAAATAAGGGAGTGTCTATTGGTAGTTAACTACAAATAGCCCTCAGTAGGCTATTCATAGCTCGTTATTTTTAACCAACCAATCAAATTTATTTTTAAATTCATTGTCCTGTACATGCGAGCATAATTTTTTTTTATCATCTTGCACATGACACTTGACTTTTGAACATTATTGGAACTGCTGGGTGGTCAAAAAAGTTATGCATCAGCTGGTTTGTTTTCATGGCAAGGGTTCCATTCCTTTTTGCTCTGAGTTTTGTTTTGCTTTTTTTTGTCATTTTACTTTAGATTTAGGGGTTAGGGATAAGTTTAGACTTAGAGCTAGGCATTGGGGTAGGTTTAGATGGTTTAGGGTTAGGCATTAGGATAAGTGGATAAGTTTAGAGTTATGGTTCAGGGTTAGTGATAAGGTTAGATCTATAAAAATAAGTTCTACATTGCATAAATATTTCATAAATAGGGGAATTTTAGAATCACAGAAAAATGCCTTGTGCTGATTGGTCAGAGTAAGAATAGCCTTCACAGTGAACTATAAATAGCTGCAGCCTTAAATAATTTAACCAAATTTATTTGTTGAAGGTTATTTTTCAATTTTCAGAAATTTTCTTCACCCCCATCAACATATTTCCAGTTTCCCTCTTTATTTTCCCAAATGCAGTTTTATCAAAATGAAAGTATTAAGGGGTCATCCATAAATGACCCCACGCTTTTTTGGACGTTTCCCCCCCCCCCCCAAAATTCCAGACCACCCCCCTAAAATGATGTCACACCTCAGCCTACAATCCCCCCAAAATTGCAGTTGATTTTTTTTTTAAAACATCGAGATTTTTCTAAAATCTTGTCTGAACTCTGTCAAAATAGAATATTTTAATCAATTCCTATAACAATTTATTAAAACAGTTTTCTAAAACACGAAATAACGTCTAAAACATTGCTTTTTTATAATGCAAAAGTGTGGCGTCGCACCATCTCAACCCCCTCCCCCACTGTCACAAAATTACGGACCCCCTCCCCCCTACGATTGTGACGTCATTTATGGACAACCCTTAATAGAGGAATAAAACTAAAGCCCCACTAGAAGGTAGATTACGAGTAATAATTATATAGCAGGTGGGTAGTGGCCGGGAAGTAAATGAGAGGGGTTTAATGTCTAAGACCCTAGGCGCCCAAGCTATCATACTGAACAAAATCACCATTACTCAGTTCGGTTGTTGACACTTCAGTAAATTTTCAAAAATTATAGCTTTCTTTAATATAGGCACAAAGGATAAAACATTTTCCTTAAAAATTATTAAATTGCATAGGTATGTACTATTGTATAGGGCCTATAAGGTAGGTATAGAAGGGCCCATGTGATATATATATAGGCCCTACATAGGCCTATTATATATATATGCATAGAGAATATGGATGATGTTAGATACCGATGTCCTATAATTAATAGACGCTTCCATAAAATAGGTGTGTTGGGTTGTTAGTAGTATTGTAATGTTGACTAATTTTATGGTTAGAAATTAGGGTTAAGGGTATGGTAGGACTAGGGTTGGGGTTTGGGACAGGGTTAGCATTGACATTAGCCAGGCATTTGTGTAGGCCTATTTAATTAAATACCAGAGTGAGTAACATAACACCCCTTTTTTATAGGTTCTATTATCGGACACTAGTATAAAAATTCCCCCAAGAGAATACTATTCTATTGATCTAGACCTTATATAGTATAGAAATAGATCAAGGCTGCTAGACTGATATTCAGATAGAGTCACATAATAGTAAAATAATAGTGTTTAAAAATTTGCTCCTTCTTTTGCTCTTTTCTTCCCCACCCCCCTCCACAGAAAACCTGGATAATCATTTGTTGTAGGCCTAATCAAATCGAATCTAAACAATACAAAACATACAAACCCATACCGTTGGAATCTGAATCAGATGTAACTTCAACTACAACAACAACATTGGGAAACAGCTCATAATCAAAGAATTTGTTCCTTTCTGTTTCATTTTTGAAGCGCAAAATTCTGCTGCTGTCAACTGTAAACAGATTATCACTCTGTGGTATGCTGTCTGCGTTTTTCAAAACTCTGAATAAATATGAAGCAGCATTATTCTCGAAGGTGACAGAATTAAAATCAAACAGATTTGTGGACATTGGTGCATTTTCTAACACAGGAACATTCACTGATAAATTTTGAGTGTATTTTAGATGAATAGACTGCTCTCTGCGGTTCCTAACTTTACTAGATCTAGGTAGATCTAGATTTAGATCTAAATTAACATCCAAATTTATGTTACTGTAATCCCAATTGCTTGAATTCGAGGCAACAGAATAAAACAAAAGAGCTAGCACAATCGTTGTAAATAGAAAACAATGATGAGTGTGAAAGAACGCCATTTTGAACGACGACGGAGCGGAATCCCTCAGCTGGGAGAGAGGGAAGATGAGAGACAAGAAATTGCCTTCAGATAATTCCGCAGTGCTATCTGATTAAAATATGAATCAGTGTGATTACAATGGTCATTGTAAATGCACACAGCTTTTCCTATCAGGGTGTTTGCAATGACAGGCAGTCAGCCATTCATGCAACTCCACCGTGAACGACAGTCTGTGTGTTCCTTGTAAAATAGCACTTCCGTGTCCTAGAATCCGTGGGAATTTCTTCGATCTGCTGCAGAGTTCTAGATCTAGTCGAGACAAACGGGGGCTGCTGGGCTACGAAGGATCGATCTTTCAAAAAAAACTGGATGAACTGACGGGTCGATAACTTTACTGAAATCTCCACTTTTTACATTTAAAATCACTAATTGTTATTGTCATTCTATTTTACTTCGCGTGTTGTTTATAAACCTAATTTCTACCTGAGTGACATCACTACCTTTCACTACATTCAGTTTCCGTGGGCCCGGCTTTAGCCTCAAAGTGTGTAGGCTTAGTTCAGGCCTAGCTGTCGGGACAGCACTGTTTTAACGACGATGGGAACAGCCAAACTCCCTCCGCCGTATTTACCTGGAATAAAATTTAAAAACAACAAATACCGAGATGAAATGTTAATAGCCACTTAGAATTTTAAGATAATCTAGATCTAGTACACTAGTTATAAAAGTATTATTCTTTTTTTTTTATTTAGTAGGCCCAAATTATTATGAAGACGGCTATGCATTAGGTAGTCTAGCTTTCGCGGGACAGTTAACGTGATATTCATTACTTTAGCTTGTCTCACAAAGATGGAACTAGAAAAAAAAAAATATATATATATATATATATATATATATATATATATATATATATATATATATATATATATATATATATATATATATATATATATATATATATATATATATATATATCAGTGTATATCTGTCTGTTTGTTTAAGGAAGCTGTTGAGAATTCTCATGGGGGGGTTTCTGCGGGAAAAAATGTCAAATTCGCAGGGGTGTCAGAAACCTCACCTGGAGTGTTATAATCAACTCCCCAAAATCGCTGCGATTTGTTTTTTCTCTATATACGGTATAAAAAGTCGATTGCGGTTTGACACCGTTCATCCGATCGCCATCAAACTTTGGGGAGTTGATTATAACACTCTAGGTGAGGTTTCTGTAAAAAAAAAAATGTTTTAATTTTGCAAAGGCGTCGCCCCGTGAGGGTGCGATTTTCCCTCATAAAGCAAAGTGCTCGGGTGCCCGATCGTGCACTTCCCGGCGCCGCAGGCGCTTCAAATTCGGCAGGCTCCTGCCTCGGGGCAATAGAACACGGGGGCCGGTTGGCTGCAAAATCTACGGAGAGGGGGTCAAAATTGAGCTCGACTGACCGGTGCCTTATATTGGCTATATTACGAAAAAAAACTTTTGCCGAACGACCCCCCCCCCCTTGATATTTTGTGAGGTAGTAGGAGAACGCATAGAGGTGTCAGAAAAAGCTTGCCATATCCGGGAAAAATCTAGAAACTGGTCAAAACTGACCAGTCGTATTTCCCTATGGGAAAAACAGGGTAATTTCAACACGGAATTTAGGGTACTTACCGTGTGAACATCTGGCTAATTTTTTGCATGCTCCTAGGTAAATGGCTAGGCCGTACGTGAAACCTGTCGATTTGACTCAAAGCCCTCGAAGAGGGCTAAAAGATGACCGGGAGTGAAATTCTCTTTATATCTATATATATAATTCTCTTCTGTGAGACGTTAGAAAACAAGCTGCAAAGCGCGCCTTGCAGTCCCCTCTCTTCCTATCTATCGCTACCTACCACCACCACCCCCCCACCCCCTCCCCCTCACATGGTCAGGTGAGCTGTGGTTCACGCTAAAAATGTTTACAAGTCGTAGAGCCGGGTTTGGTGACGGCTTTTAGGGGCAGATAATTTAGTTTGAAACGATTTTAATCTTAAAGGAGGTAACTAACTGCTTTCACGGAATGGGGGGGGGGGTAGTGTTTTAAAGCAAATATTTTCAGTGGCAGCATTGGTACTGTCGAATTCACAAATTATGAATTACTGAAAAGTAGAAAAAAAACAACTAAATAGCGGCGTATGATACACCGCGGGTCGGCTCGTGAGATATATTACGGGAAAAAAAACTTTTGCCGAACGACCCTCCTTGATATATTGTGGGTTGGTAGGATAATGCCTAGGGGTGTCAGAAAAATCTCGCCATATCCGGGAAAAAAACTGACCAGTCGTGTTTCCCTATATAATCTTTGTATTTTATGTGAAAAATAGGATTATTTCAACACACATCTTAGGGTACTTAAGCTCTGTATATCTGGCTAATTTTTTGCATGCACCTATATAGATGACTAGGCCGTATGGAAAAACTGTTGGTCAGACTCAAAGCCCTTGACGAGGACTAAAAAATGACTGCGATTGAAATGTAGGTGCGGGTGTCCGGTCAAAAAAAAACCTGGACAACCCCCCCCCCCCCTCCCCCCGACATAAACCCCCTGGGCAAAAAAACCCCGCGACATAAACCCCTGGACAAAAAACCCCCAATTGAGGTTTATATAAGGAAAAACCAAAGATGATGAGAACCAAAATTAATATTTATAACTGTTTTATTTTTATTATAACTTTAAAAAGACAGATTGTGAGCGATGTGGATGATTTAACGTTTGACGTTGACGCCTGATGTTACGCCGTATGTGTGGAACCGAGGGCAGCTTGGCCTTGGCATCTTCAGTAATCGTAGTAATTGACTGAGTGATGATTGCTGTGTCTTTTGGCACACTCAAATGACACAACGCCGTTCGCCAGATCTTTTTGCTTGACATAAACATAGCCTTCAATAAACCGGGAGTGATCTCCCCTAAACTTTCTCGAATATTCTTATATAAAATAACAGGGGATGGGAACTCGGGCTATAGACATGATTTTTAATCCATTTTAAATACTTAAAGTTTTAAAAATAGAATAAAATCTCGTAGACAAATTAATTGCACACCAAGTGAACGCCAAATAAAAAAGCGCATAATAGTGCGCAATATTATTAGTACTTTTAAACTTTTAAAAAGTTTTTTGAGAAATCAGAAGTAGCGTAAATTACTACTTCCGGTCAACGGAAATTACTCAAAATTTAACAGAAGGTAGAGAATTAGATATTTTACTTACATGTGAAATTTCATTTATCTATCTGAAATAGTACTCAAGTTATAGGCTTTTGAAAAATTCAAAGTAGGAAAAGTACCACTTCCGGTTATCGGAAATCACTCAAAAGTTGATACGGATCTACGATTTTGATAAAATACTTATATATGAAATTTCATCAACCTTGCTGTAACGGTACTCAAGTTATCGTGTTTACACACGGACAGACAGACAGACAGACACATAGACAGACACACAGACATACGGACAAGGTTGCAAAATTATGTTTTTCCGTATCAGTGAGGTGTAAAACGTCGAGATTTGTAAAAATCTCGATTTTTTTTTTTGCACGATTACAAGACTTTCTCTATACTTCGTATATACGAGAAAGTAAAAATCACCTTTAAATTGCCTTTATTGGATTGAACGAACTCCATTCCAGAAATTATACGATTTGTGGAGACATAAATTTGATGTCGTATTCATACCATGCTTCTGTGTGCCAAAGTGGATATTAATTTATTAACCAAGCTTCCGCCAGTGAATATCTCAAATCTTTTGTATTGTTAAAAATGTGTTACTTTGATCCGCACGGCTCCCACATGTGGATGACCTATATCTAAGGTGTTGTCGGTGCCCGATCTTTGATCAAATACAACTAAGGTCACTCCTTGATTTCGAATAGCATTTTTTTAGGTAGAAACTATTTTCTTAGTCGTAAAAAATTAAATTAATTTAATGTATTTTTTTTTTCTGGTTCACATCATCGTCGTTATTTCTTTATATAAACCTCAGTCCGGGGGTTATCATCCGGGGGGTTTATGTCGCGGGGGGTTTTGTCCGGGGGGGTTTATGTCGGGGGGTTTATATCCAGGGGTTTTTTGACCGGGAGCCGTAGGTGCGTCATGATGAAATAATATTAAATACATCATTGTTATGTGTGTTTTATCAGGGTATGTTGGTGCAAATGATTGTTGGTGCGAAAGATATAACGAATACATGTTTGTTGACGCGGATGAAAGAGAGTGAAGTTTTGCGATAGGAACGGGTTGTTATGGTATGCAAGCTAGGGAGTTCGGACTTGGGAAATACTGCGTGTAATGCCGATATCAAGGATAGTTTTATGTTTATTTAAACGAGAATAGTAGTTGAATAAATAGTGAACAAGAAAATAATAGGCATTGTGTCAAGCGATTATCGCTTGTAACGTTGTGATGTGAATGCTTATGGTAGTGGTATGCTTTAAATGGTGGTAGATCACAGCAGCCCTAACAATCATGTATAAATGTGTCATCTAGTCTATATATGCCTTTGTGCTAAAATTTCTCTTTACACATTTTTCGGTTTGCGTACTTTTCTGTGTGCGCATCTTTCTGTTTGTGCAAATTTCTGTTCACGCATTTTTCTGTTCGTGCAAATTTCTGTTCACGCATTTTTCTGTTTGTGCAAATTTCTGTTCACGCATTTTTCTGTTTGTGCAAATTTCTGTTCACGCATTTTTCTGTTTGTGCAAATTTCTCTTTGCGCATTTTTCTCTTGCGCATTTTTCTGTGTCCGCATTTTTCTGTGTCAGCATTTTTCTGTTTACGAATTTCTGTTTGCGCTTTTGTCTGGTTGCGCATTTTTTCTTTGCGCATATTCTGTGTGCGGACCGCACCGAGTGACACCATGGCAAAATATTGCAAAATGTACAGAAGAAAAATGCTGTTTTGCCAGTTCCATTCATGATTTATTTAAGTTAAATTGTCTTTTAAGTACAAATCGACAATTATTATAAAGGCGGTGGGGGTGACACCATGACGTAAACGTGCTAACTATAGAGAAAACAATGCTGCATCCAACGGCATTATTAACAGACTATAGATAAACATCGTTACTATTATGTCTGCGGTGATTAAAGCTTATACACAAACATGTACGCGAATGCGGTATATATTAAAGATATAGGCCTATGTAGGCCGACACACACACACACACACAAAGACACACACACACACACACACACATATATATATATATATATATATATATATATATATATATATATATATATATATATATATATATATATATATATACTTTGTCTCTGGGGGGGGGGGGCGAAGTGCCACACCGGCTAATAATGGACTTTTTTCAAAAGAAATTTGCCGGCAACGGTGTGTGTTCGATTGTAGGAGAAAGAGGACTAGGCTTTCACGATTGTTTAGAAAAAGAATATACAAGAGCGTGGGGTAGTGTTTATAGAATAAAGATAATTAAACCACAGATATAGTATTCTCTTTACAAAACAACCATCTAGTAAAATAAACCGGGAGTGATCTCCCCTAAACTTTCTCGGATATTCTTATATAAAACAACAGGGGATGGGAACTCGGGCTATAGACATGATTTTTAATCCATTTTAAATACTTAAAATTTTAAAAATAGAATAAAATCTCGTAGACAAAAGAATTGCACACCAAGTGAACGCCAAATAAAAAAGTGCATAATAGTGCGCAATATTATTAGTACTTTAAAAATTTACATTAGTTTTTTGAGAAATCGGAAGTAGCGTAAATTACTACTTCCGGTCAACGGAAATTACTCAAAATTTAACAGAAGGTAGAAAATTAGATCTTTTACTCACATGTGAAATTTCATTTATCTATCTGAAATAGTACTCAAGTTATAGGCTTTTGAAAAATTCAAAGTAGAAAAAGTACCACTTCCGGTTATCGGAAATCGCTCAAAAGTTGAAACGGATCTACGATTTTGATAAAATACTTATATATGAAATTTCATCAACCTAGCTGTAACGGTACTCAAGTTATCGTGTTTACACACGGACAGACAGACACACAGACATACGGACAGGATTGCAAAGCCCAGTTTT
Organism: Physella acuta; assembly: GCF_028476545.2. Lineage (NCBI taxonomy): Eukaryota > Metazoa > Mollusca > Gastropoda > Physidae > Physella > Physella acuta. Next base: position 68,175 of record NW_026733002.1, on the reverse strand, counting down.
TCAGAATGGATAAAACCTCTTAATTTTGATAAATCTGGATTGATAATATTTTTGCCCGATTAAAATAAGTCCTCTATACTTCGGATGTGATGAAGGACTGAGGTGTAATACGGTGAAAATTTTTAAAATTTCAAGAGATTTTTTTGAACGATTACAATACTTTCTCTATACTTCGTATATACGAGAAAGTAAAAATGCAAGAAAATTGTGGGCCTACATAACAAACTATAACCGGTACACTAAAATGTGAGCCTACATAACAAACTGTAATCGGTACACTAAAATGTGGGCCTACATAACAAACTATAACCGGTACACTAGATTGTACCAAATACAAACTGTAACCAAAGCACCAGAAATTTTCACTGTCATGTCTTATGCTGGGTTTAAGATATTTTTTATCAAGAGGTGGGGGTGGTGGTGGTAACCGTTAAAGCATTTTTTTTCTATTTGTTCTGCCCCCCCCCCCTCCTCACACACACACCCTGAGAACGTCGCGTCATCTTTTACACTTTTCGCTATCTAAGGACGGCAACTATTTGTGAAACCCACCGTGACAAGACAACAATAGCCGTCGTTATCGCAGGCAGTGAGTGGCATCTCTAAGTAGGCTATGGGAGGTAGAGGGTTAGGTAGGCTATGGGTGGTAGAGGGTTAGGTAGGCTATGGGAGGTAGATGGTTAGGTAGGCTATGGGTGGTAGAGGGTTAGGTAGGCTATGGGTGGTAGAGGGTTAGGTAGGCTATGGGTGGTAGAGGGTTAGGTAGGCTATGGGTGGTAGAGGGTTAAGTAGGCTATGGGTGGTAGAGGGTTAGGTAGGCTATGGGTGGTAGAGGGTTAGGTAGGCTATGGGTGGTAGAGGGTTAGGTGGGATATGGGTGGTAGAGGGTTAGGTAGGCTATGGGTGGTAGAGGGTTAGGTAGGCTATGGGTGGTAGAGGGTTAGGTAGGCTATGGGTGGTAGAGGGTTAGGTAGGCTATGGGTGGTAGAGGGTTAGGTAGGCTATGGGTGGTAGAGGGTTAGGTAGGATATGGGTGGTAGAGGGTTAGGTAGGCTATGGGTGGTAGAGGGTTAGGTATGCTATGGGTGGTAGAGGGTTAGGTAGGCTATGGGTGGTAGAGGGTTAGGTAGGATATGGGTGGTAGAGGGTTAGGTAGGATATGGGTGGTAGAGGGTTAGGTAGGCTATGGGTGGTAGAGGGTTAGGTAGGCTATGGGTGGTAGAGGGTTAGGTAGGCTATGGGTGGTAGAGGGTTAGGTAGGCTATGGGTGGTAGAGGGTTAGGTAGGATATGGGTGGTAGAGGGTTAGGTGGGATATGGGTGGTAGAGGGTTAGGTAGGCTATGGGTGGTAGAGGGTTAGGTAGGCTATGGGTGGTAGAGGGTTAGGTAGGCTATGGGTGGTAGAGGGTTAGGTAGGCTATGGGTGGTAGAGGGTTAAGTAGGCTATGGGTGGTAGAGGGTTAGGTAGGCTATGGGTGGTAGAGAGTTAGGTAGGCTATGGGTGGTAGAGGGTTAGGTAGGCTATGGGTGGTAGAGGGTTAGGTAGGTTATGGGAGGTAGAGGGTTAGGTAGACTATGGGAGGTAGAGGGTTAGGTAGGTTATTGGTGGCTTGAGTGGGAGTGTATAATATTTAGTGTGAATGGGCGGTCCCTTATGTATTTGGGCGGTCTGTAGTGTGTATGGGCGGTCCCAAGTGTGTATGGGCGGTCCCTAATGTCTATGGGCGGTCTTTAGTGTGTATGGGCGGGCCCTAGTGTGTAGGCCTATAGACCTAAGCTATACTTAAATTGCGTGACGTCATTTATCTACCACCACATCCGCTACTTCTTGTATTTAGTGAGTTGTAACCATAGTCAAGTACTCCTGAACTATGAACTTAAACCCTGGTCTACCATCACGTTTTTTTCCCTACAGCTTAAAACTCCGATATTTAATCATAATCTAGTAACTCGGTTTTTTTTCTAGTTGTATCTTGAGATGATACGGAGTGTTAAATAACTTCCTGGCTGTAGTTGTTTGTTTTTCAGTTTAGGCCACTCTTACTGGCTGGACATTTGGATCCTCGCTGTTTTAGAGTGGACACATGTAGGGTGGACAAGTGTAGGGTGGACAAATGTAGGGTGGACAAATGTAGGGTGGACAAATGTAGGGTGGACAAATGTAGGGTGGACAAATGATATCACATGGACTAATACCAAAAGTATTTTGGAAGCTATTAGCTTATTCAATTGTCACGTTTTGACCCTTGAGGCCGTTTCTCAGGAGGAGGCGGGGGGGGGGGGGGGTGAACGGACTTTTGGATGTCGGCCTTTTAGCAGTCGGCCTTTTGACTTCTCGCCCTTTTGTCCATGTCAGCCTTTTGTCCGGATCCCTTTCGAACAGTGCTTCTTCCAGACTTTTTTCCCCAGGGGGGCACTTGAGATTTTCGAAGAGATGCCTGGAAGAAACTCTGCTTTCGAATGTGCCAGACGAATGCTATTTTGTACGTCCCGATCTTGTCAATGGAAGACGGGAACGTGTTGGCCGTCCTCTACGACGTGGATGCTGCGCTGAACAACAGCGGCCACTAGTGACCACTGGCCAGCCAGTAGATTCAAGACAAGTCGTCGAGTGACCACTGGCCAGCCAGTAGATTCAAGACAAGTCGTCAACATTGGCTGCGTGGTGTTGTGGACTGTGGTCCCCAGATTACAGACGAAAACAAGTCATCGACATCAGTGGCGGATTAAGGGGGGGGGAGCTGAGAGGGCTGCAGCCAGGGGCCCCCGATTTTTTATTGCCCCAAATTTCCTTTTCCAACCATAGTAAATTACCCTCTAAAGCGAAATCGTTGGGTTTTTTTCTATACAAAGCAATGTTTTAATACTTGAATCACAAGCTTTTTTCAATGTAAAGTTCAAAATATCCAACTCGAGCACACACTTTAGTATAATACCAGCTGTCATCATCATACATTGTTTACATGAAGCCGACGCTCGCTAAAATAAATAGCCCGGACAGCGTTAGCATATGACAATAAAATGGGTTGATTTTAGAGTTAAAAACACAAACTTGAAAGTTATATAGTCAGATAGGCCTAGCGTCAGACAGATCACGTAGTGAGGTGGTAACCAAAATTAAAATAATACAAGTATTAGGCACAGGGTCTACATTCTGAATTAGGTCTCACTTGCAAGCATCCAGACAAGCAACAATATTAACCAGCCTTAGCAATCAATGAAAAACTAATTATCTTTGCTTACCCGCTACACTACTAAGAAAGTTATGAAAGATGCTTTACATTTTTGTTATTACAATACAAGTGAGGTTTCGGATATTCATTTTTTTAGGTACGGGATATCTAGATCTAATTATATAGATTAAATTTCCCTAGATTAATGTCTTGGTTGCTTATTAGGTCATTAGGTCCTCGTGAGCATATGGAATATTAGGTATAGTTCACTTATTTAGTTGTTGTCAGCAAATGAGAAATTCTGATCAGTTCTTGATTTATGCCTAGCCTCTTTTAGTAGTTTTTAAAATATGAGACTTATCTAGGTACCCATCTGTGTTGGGTGTTCTAGGTACCCATCTGTGTTGGGTGTTCTAGGTACACATCTGTGTTGGGTGTTCTAGGTACCCATCTGTGTTGGGTGTTCTAGGTACCCATCTGTGTTGGGTGTTCTAGGTACCCATCTGTGTTGGGTGTTCTAGGTACCCATCTGTGTTGGGTGTTCTAGGTACCCATCTGTGTTGGGTGTTCTAGGTACCCATCTGTGTTGGGTGTTCTAGGTACCCATCTGTGTTGGGTGTTCTCGAATTTGAGCCTGGGATCAGAGCTCAGGACTTTTAGGTCAGCAGTAATGCGTTCTACCACCTAATTTGAACTCGTAACTTTTAATTTTTTTTAAAATCAAAATATGCCACAAACCGCTAGGCCTAATTAATTAGCTTGTTATTTTTTTTTTTGGCGACTGAGATATATTTATCTTAAGAATATAAAAAATCATCAACTTATGGAACTAAAACTTTAGACAATTGTGGATACGTGTGAACGGCGTATGGGTGGAGGTGGGGAGGGTCTATGTGGACATCACAATCAATGAGTCGTACTCTGTATTGTTTATAGCAAAAATAAAGCTGTGTAAACAATGTAAGCTTAAAAGCAAATACGGAAGTGCCCGTGTTATTTAAACCCAACCCAAATGGGCAATTATGTCGCAGCAGATCTAATACGGTAACCGACATTTATGCCTAAATTGGGCCTAGACAGAAATATAGGAAATGAATCTGGTGTGGAGACTCTATGATCTGAAGCTTTTAAAAACACTTATAGGCCTTTACTTTTAGTGAACGTTAATATCGGGTGTAGAGGCCAGTGATGGCGTTCTTTAACTGGACACCTGTGGAAATCTAACTTTTTGTTGGCCTCATAAATGGATGACACCTAAGTAGATGGATGTGTGTGTTTTTGACGCTTATACCGTGTCTGCTATTTTTAGTTGGGCATAGTTTAACCTCTGTATTTATTAATAATTTTCTACATCTACATAGAGCGGTTTGAAATTCTCTTTTTTTTTCTTTTGTCGTCTGTAATCAAACAAGTGCCAACAGTCTTTATCGTCTGCTTTATAACGACATTATAATATTCTCATGGATATTTATATTTGTTCAATGTTAGTCTGCATTTCCAGCTTTCACACGCTCAATATAAATACTTGAATGACAGTCAAATAACTATATGTTATGATTTAAAGGTCGGAAACTTCTACAGGCCTAAAGTAAACAGTCATATATTTAGTACTGCTTACGTAGCGGGGGTGGGGGGGGGGGCAATATATAATCTTGCTAAAAAATTGAGTACATATTGGTTAGATGTTTGTATCCAATTTGCCGCTCATTGAACATAATTAACAGCTTTTTTAAATTAGCAGTTTTGTAAATATCAGTGCCGAATGTTCCTATTAGCTATAATAATCCATTATTATTATTTACTTGAATAGTATGTTGATAAGAATATATATATATATATATATATATATATATATATATATATATATATATATATATATATATATATATATATATATATAAAGTAGTTTCAGCCCGGGGCCCCGCCCAAGCTTAATCCGCCCCTGGTCGACATAGGCTGCGTGGTGTTGTGGACAGTAGTCCCGAGATTACACACAAGAAAACAAACGGAGAAACCTTTATAATAGCAAGCTTTTAAATGCACTGTAAATGAGAAAATAAGCAAACATGTGTAGTTTAATAAAAGCTTTGGTCGTGCATACAATGTCTTACATTTTTTTTTCAACCAAACCTTTTTATTAAAGAACACGTAGGCCTATTTGGGTTTTTCTTTCTTTTTTTTTTTACTTTCTCGTAGACGAAGTATAGAGGAAGTTTTGTAATCGCGAAAAAAAGTCGAAATCGAGATTTTTACAAATCTCTACGTTTTCCAACCCTAAAGAAAAGCATGGGTTACTTTATTATCTACTAGCCACCCGGCCAGGCCATGCATTGGCCTCTGTGAAAAACCTATCCGTAAAGGACCATGACTTGTGTGTTTATTAAGCAGCATATACTTGGCATTGCCCGGGTTTAGGAAATATATTACTTTTCGAATTAACCCTAACCACAACCAACCAATACCAAAACATAAATGCAAACCCAAACAAAAACACAAACATAAACGCTAACACAAAAACTAACACAAACGTAAATACAAACGAAAACACATACTCGAACCCAACAAAAAACGCAAACACAAACACAAAAACAATCGCAAACATATAAGCGAACGCAAACCCGAACACAAAAACAAACGCAAACACATATGCGAACGCAAACAAAAGCACAAACGTAAACGCAAATACAAAAGCAATAACAGACACAAACGTAAACACAAACAAAAATACAAACACTAACGCAATTACTAACGCAAACACTAACGCACGCAAAAACACAAACCTAAGCGTAAACAATAACGCAGAGCATAAACACAAACTTAAATACAAACATAAAAGCATAGTGCTCAGAGTATAGCCCGGGGTGCCATTGATTTCTCTTCACAAACTTAGCAAACTTTCCTGATTTCTCTATACAAATATTGTAAGCCTTCTCTATTTCTCTCCATAAACATAACAAACCTTCCTGCTTTTTTTCTATACATATCTTCAAAACAGACAGAAGCCTCATTTCCCGCGATTATTAACATATATTAAACGCACTACTTTATTGTATTTGACGATACTCAAACTTGCTATGACTAATTCATTTATTTAAAAAATTCATCGGGGTGAAAAAAAATTCATTAAAAATATAGATCTAGGCCCAACTTGATCGAGATAACAGCCAACTAAGCCCGCCCATTTTGCCCGCCGTGTATTTGAATGGGAAGAAATCTAGCAGACGACACATTTCTGCTGAACTGTCACAACAACACAAACACTCCTTAAAATAAGTTAAAAAGTAACCCACCGAATCAGTCATAGCAATATTATTTGCATCAAAGCTGATTTTTACAAGCTTTTATTTAACTCACTTCCTCTGTCTGTCGACAGTCTGTCGTCAGTCTAGACGGAAACGCAGGAGTGAAAATTCGGACAGTTCTACTTGACCGATACGATTCACAGTTGGCACGTGGGTCAAGACATGAAGACAATGCAATCTGAAACTAAATTTGACTTAATTGGATGCCTAATTGATTTTTTATGAATTAATTAAAATTTGGACCGAATTAGTAGGCATGTCTAGCCAACCACACCACACGCGTCATCAATAGCTGCGCCATCACGACCACGTAATGGCTGCGTTCAAAAACCATTGCGCGCCTACTGAACGTTATATTCAGTAGGCGCGCAATGGTTTTTAGTCATGTAACTCTATTGTAGATAAAACATGTAAAGTACTGAAAAAAAATTCATAAAAAACGTTTTAATAACAAGCTTTTATGTAATGATGCACTAAAAAGTAGAAAATAAATTATAGACTACTATTTAAATAACTATAAAGAAAAGCGTGGGTGTCTTCCTTAACATTAGTAAAGGTATCCAATAGATACTAAAGTGACCCACGCTTTTCTTTATAGTTATTTAAATAGTAGTCTATAATTTATTTTCTACTTTTTAGTGCATCATTACATAAAAGCTTGTTATTAAAACGTTTTTTATGAATTTTTTTTACAAGCTTTTATTTAACTCACTTCCTCGTCAGTCTGTCGTCAGTCTGTCGTCAGTCTGTCTAGACGGAAACGCAGGAGTGAAAATTCGGACAGTTCTACTTGACCGACACGATTCACAGTTGGCACTTGGGTCAAGACATGAAGACAATGCAATCTGAAACTAAATTTGACTTAATTGGATGCCTAATTGATTTTTTATGAATTAATTAAAATTTGGACCGAATTAGTAGGCATGTCTAGCCAACCACACCACACGCGTCATCAATAGCTGCGCCATCACGACCACGTAATGGCTGCGTTCAAAAACCATTGCGCGCCTACTGAACGTTATATTCAGTAGGCGCGCAATGGTTTTTAGTCATGTAACTCTATTGTAGATAAAACATGTAAAGTACTGAAAAAAAAATTCATAAAAAACGTTTTAATAACAAGCTTTTATGTAATGATGCACTAAAAAGTAGAAAATAAATTATAGACTACTATTTAAATAACTATAAAGAAAAGCGTGGGTGTCTTCCTTAACATTAGTAAAGGTATCCAATAGATACTAAAGTGACCCACGCTTTTCTTTATAGTTATTTAAATAGTAGTCTATAATTTATTTTCTACTTTTTAGTGCATCATTACATAAAAGCTTGTTATTAAAACGTTTTTTATGAATTTTTTTTTACAAAAATCATTTACTAGGCCACCGATTAATGTTGATAATTAAAATTGGTATCAAATTAAAGGTAAATAAATGTAGTGTTTAATTGTTTAAGTCAACTTGAAAGATTATGTAGTTAAAATCTTAGGCGTACCCTAACATGAAGAGATTTTTCACCAGTAGTTCTTAGCGGCTCCGGCTATAGAACTACTACACATTAGGGCGGCTATAGACCTACTACACATTAGGGCGGCTATAGACCTACTACACATTAGGGCGGCTATAGACCTACTAGCCTACACATTAGGGCGGTTATAGACCTACTACACATTAGGGCGGCTATAGACCTACTAGCCTACACATTAGGGCGGCTATAGACCTACTACACATTAGGGCGGCTATAGACCTACTTCACATTAGGGCGGCTATAGACCTACTTCACATTAGGGCGGCTATAGACCTACTAGCCTACACATTAGGGCGGCTATAGACCTACTAGCCTACACATTAGGGCGGCTATAGACCTACAACACATTAGGGCAGCTATAGACCTACTAGCCTACACATTAGGGCGGCTATAGACCTACTACACATTAGAGCGGCCATAGACCTACTACACATTAGGACGGCTATAGACCTACTACACATTAGGGCGGCCATAGACCTACTAGCCTACACATTAGGGCAGCTATAGACCTACTACACATTAGAGCGGCTATAGACCTACTAGCCTACACATTAGGGCGGCTATAGACCTACTACACATTAGAGCGGCCATAGACCTACTACACATTAGGACGGCTATAGACCTACTACACATTAGGGCGGCCATAGACCTACTAGCCTACACATTAGGGCAGCTATAGACCTACTACACATTAGAGCGGCCATAGACCTACTACACATTAGGACGGCTATAGACCTACTAGCCTACACATTAGGGCGGCTATAGACCTACTACACATTAGGGCGGCTATAGACCTACTACACATTAGGGCGGCCATAGACCTACTAGCCTACACATTAGGGCAGCTATAGACCTACTAGCCTACACATTAGGGCGTCTATAGACCTACTACACATTAGGGCGGCTATAGACCTACTAGCCTACACATTAGGACGGCTATAGACCTACTAGCCTACACATTAGGGCGGCTATAGACCTACTAGCCTACACATTAGGGCGGCTATAGACCTACTACACATTAGGGCGGCTATAGACCTACTACACATTAGGGCGGCTATAGACCTACTACACATTAGGGCGGCTATAGACCTACTACACATTAGGGCGGCTATAGACCTACTACACATTAGGGCGGCTATAGACCTACTACACATTAGGGCGGCTATAGACCTACTACATATTAGGGCGGCTATAGACCTACTACACATTAGGGCGGCTATAGACCTACTACACATTAGGGCGGCTATAGACCTACTACATATTAGGTCGGCTATAGACCTACTACACATTAGGGCAGCTATAGACCTACTAGCCTACACATTAGGGCGGCTATAGACCTACTACACATTAGGGCGGTTATAGACCTACTACACATTAGGGCAGCTATAGACCTACTACACATTAGGGCGGCCATAGACCTACTACACATTAGGGCGGCTATAGACCTACTAGCCTACACATTAGGGCGGCTATAGACCTACTACACATTAGGGCGGTTATAGACCTACTAGCCTACACATTAGGGCGGCTATAGACCTACTACACATTAGGGCGGCTATAGACCTACTACACATTAGGGCGGTTATAGACCTACTAGCCTACACATTAGGGCGGCTATAGACCTACTACACATTAGGACGGCTATAGACCTACTAGCCTACACATTAGGGCGGTTATAGACCTACAACACATTAGGGCGGCCATAGACCTACTAGCCTACACATTAGGGCGGCCATAGACCTACTAGCCTACACATTAGGGCGGCTATAGACCTACTACACATTAGGGCGGCTATAGACCTACTACACATTAGGGCGGTTATAGACCTACTAGCCTACACATTAGGGCGGCTATAGACCTACTACACATTAGGGCGGCTATAGACCTACTACACATTAGGGCGGCTATAGACCTACTACACATTAGGGCGGCTATAGACCTACTACACATTAGGGCGGCTATAGACCTACTACATATTAGGGCGGCTATAGACCTACTACACATTAGGGCGGCTATAGACCTACTAGCCTACACATTAGGGCGGTTATAGACCTACTAGCCTACACATTAGAGCGGCCATAGACCTACTACACATTAGGACGGCTATAGACCTACTACACATTAGGGCGGCTATAGACCTACTACACATTAGGGCGGCTATAGACCTACTACACATTAGGGCGGCTAAAGACCTACTACACATTAGGGCGGCTATAGACCTACTAGCCTACACATTAGGGCGGTTATAGACCTACTAGCCTACACATTAGAGCGGCCATAGACCTACAACACATTAGGACGGCTATAGACCTACTCGCCTACACATTAGGGCGGCTATATACCTACAACACATTAGGGCAGCTATAGAAGTAGTATATTAGGTCACTTTTGGGTAGCAGGCGCAGGCGCAGGCGCACCCAGGATGCGCAAAGGATATATAGCAAAATACTCGGATGCGCAGGCGCAGCCTGCCGCAGCCTGGCGCAATGAGATATAGTAAAATACTCGGGATGGGGATGCGCAGGCGCAGCCTGCCGCAACCTGGCGCAATGAGATATAGTAAAATACTCCGGATGGGGATGCGGATGGGGATGGGGATGGGGATGCGGATGGGGATGGGGAGGATGCGCAGGGATGCGGATGGGGAGTAGGTCAGTAGGTCAGTAGGTCACCACCGGTGACCTTGTGACGTAATCACCGCAGGTGACCTAGTTACGTAATTTTAATGAGTTTTTTAATTAGTTTAATTTTTTATTTTGACCCAGTTACGTAATTTTAATGAGTTTTTATTACGTAATTTGATTATTTTTTTGATTTTAATGAATTTAATTACTTTGTTTATATTTTGTAATTTTTAATTAGTTTGAATTTAATTTAATTACTTTGTTTATATTGTGTAATTTTTTATTGACCTTGTGACGTAATTTTAACGAATTTTTTAAATTAGTTTTAATGAGTTTTTAAAATTATAATTAATTAATATTACGTAATTTGATTATTTGTTTGATTTAAATTGTTTAATTTGATTGTTTACTTGTTGTTTATTTGTTTGAAATTCATTTTATGCAGTTTGATTTTAACTACTTTGTGTATTTGTTTTATTTGTTTGATATATTTATTTTCTTTGATGTATAGTATTTAAAATAAAAGACTAACGCTAACGTATACTTTGTGGCATGACTTCCATTTAACCAGCCGTGTAACACCTGTTACGTATCGATTCACCAGCTATCCTTTGTTTTTGACACGCGCTCCCCATTTTTAATGGGAATGTATTGATCGCAGCCGCTGGGCCATCACACCTAATTAAATGGGAACATCTGTTACCATGACACGCGCCGCGTAGTGATTGATGGGTATTATATTGATCGCAGCCGCTGGCCATCAGTATGATGGTCCACCTAATTAAATTTTGTTATGCATCACCGAGTTTTCCCCGATCGGTTTGACAGCTGTGCAACAGCTGGTACCACACTTTCCACTAACACTTATACAGTGTCATGGGTTTTTAAGTTTTTGGTACGATTATGTTAAACGTATACACATTCACACACACACACACTAAATTAGAACAAAACTCTTCTTATATTTTATTTGTTTATTAACGTTTTTCCAATTCATCAAAGGCTTTTAAAATTTCATCCTGTAAACTTAATAGGCGCTCAAAGCAGACGCGACTCATACTAACACCAGAATTTGTAGGAAAATTGGGCAGACGGAGGGGGAGGGAGGGGGAGGGAGGGGGAGGGGGAAGGGGAGAGGGGGAGTGGATTTGAGGCAGACGGAGGGGGAGGGAGGGGGAAGGGGAGAGGGGGAGTGGATTTGAGGCAGACGGAGGGGGAGGGAGGGGGAAGGGGAGAGGGGGAGTGGATTTGATTTTTTAATTAGTTTAATTTTTTAAATTTTAATTTTGTAATTTTAATGTATTATTTTTATTAATTTTTATTAACGAGTTACGTAATTTGCTTATTTGTTTGAAATTCATTTTAATTAATTTGATTTTAATTACTTTGTTTAATTTATTTGATATATTTCTTTTCTTTGTTGTTTAATTTGTTGGTTTGTTTATTTGATTGTATGTATGTTTAATAGTAAACGGAGAGGGGTGAGGGTGGTTTAGACCGATGGTCGGGGATTGAGAGGGATGGTCGGGGTTGAGGGTAGGGGTGTGCTATTGTAGACAAAAGTAGAAAGTTCTTTGTGTCCTGACTTCGATTTAACCACAGCTGTTACTCATTACCGACAGCTGTTACGTATCGATCCGCCCGTGAACCTCCCCTGCACCGCCCGTGGTTGCTTAATAGCGGGTTCACTGAAGCGATCACTGCAGGTAATTAAGCGAAGCCATTAAGCGCGGGCGACAGGGGGACTTAGTGCGTTGGTACGTGAGGTATGCGGGGTAGACATGTTTTTTACAAGTCTGGAAAAGTAATTAAGTTTTTTATGACCGTTCCGATTTTCTTTTGATCTGACCACCACACACATACGCGCGCGCGCGCGAAATTCATACTAGGTCGATAAAGGCGGAGAGAACTTATAGGTATACATTATCATGGTGACAACAAAAGCGATCCTTATTTTATTTACATGAAAGCGTGTTTTCCAAAAAGTGTCGCCATGCCGTTGTCATTTTCGCAGCGGGGTTTATTTTAAGTGCACCTCGTGCACGTTTGTTTACATTTTAAAAGACGTGTCGCGTGTCTTCCCCACATGTCTTCCCTAATAGAGAAACGAGAGGAAAGACAACTGTTCTAAAATTAGAACAGCCTTGTTTACAGCCACGAGTAGCGTCCCTTGTGAAAAAACTCGCGTCAGAATCCTTAACTAAACATTCAATTTCTTTAACAAGTTAAAAAATAATTTAGGAAGACAAGGGTTAACAACATTAGACGCCACCGTTTTTGTTTCCTGTGACGACAAGGCACAATACACTTTTGTATTTTATGTCTCAAGTAGAGGGGTGGGATATTTTTTCTTTGTAAGCGTGTTGTAAACAATAGGTAGAGGAAGCGATTACTAGGTAAGAGGGGAGAGAACGTGACGTCCATCGCGATATTTGAAAACATGGCGATGTTTAACCTCAACCAAAAAAGGCAATGAACCTAGAAGGAAGACGAATATATATCTTAGTCTTGCAGCAGATTACCTTCCCATGTTCGCTTTAGTATTACAGTTTTCATAAAACTTCTTTTTGACTTGAACTTCTTTAATTTTTAAGAAAGTTTACTTATACATAATTCATTACGTCTAATGACAATTTTTTTATTTTTACCACTCAATGTATTTTGTTTTTCTATATCTTACATTGTCATCTTAATTGTTGATCACCTTAGTAAAAATTTGCTTAAGATTATAAACTTCAAGTTTTAAAAAAACAACAACGGCGTGTCAAATGACACACCGTTTAAAATGTCTACATTTAAAGTTCACCAAAATAATGACGTAAAAACTAAATATGATATGACATTAGCATACATAGCATTCAATCTAATCACTCTAAAGTACAAATCAATAATTTTTATTGATTAAGGGGCTGGGTGAGTTATTTTTATTGGGGCGCGCAGGGAAGGTTTGGAGTTGGTTGGGACAGATTTTATACACGAGTCGGTGACGTTTTCACCGAGCCAGGGTTCGAGGCTAGTCCATGTATGTTTTAGAATTGTTAGGGGTCCAGTCTATAGTAGGGTCGGGGGAGTTTTGTTAACACAGAGTGATGTTGATACATGCATGTTTTAGAATTGTTGGTAACCGAGTTCATACTAGTGTCGGTGAAGGTTGGGTTTTGAACTCGGACCATGCATGTTTAGGAGTTGGATGCGGTAGAGTTTACACTAGGGACGGATGTGTTTTGGTTACACCGAGGGTGGTTTCAAAGTTCGTACATGCATCATTGGAATTTTTAGGGGCCGTGTTCATACTAGGGTCGGTGAAGTTTTCACCGAGTGATGTTGGTACATCCATGTTTTGGAATCGCTAGGTGTAGAGTCCATACTAAGGTCGGTGAAGTTTTCACCGAGGCAGGTTACAAAGTTGGTACATGCCTGTTTAGGAATGGACAGGGGTAGAGTTCATACTAGGGTCGGGGAATTTTGTTAGCACTGAGGCAGGTTGGAAAGTTGGTACATGCATGTTTGGGAATTGTTGGTAGCCGAGTTCATACTAGTGTCGGTGAAGGTTGGTTTTGAACTCGGAATATGTATGTTTTGGAATTGTTGGTGGCCGAGTTCATACTAGTGTCGGTGAAGGTTGGTTTTGAACTCGGAACATGCATGTTTTGGAATCGGTAGGTGTAGAGTCCATACTAGGGTCGGTGAAGTTTTCACCGAGGGTGGTTTCAAAGTTAGTACAGGCATGTTTTGGAAGTGTTAGGGGCCGAGTCTATACTACGGTGGGATGGTTTTTGTTTTCACCGAGGCCGGTTTCAAAGTTGTTACAGGCATGTTTTGGAATCGATTGGTGTAGAGTTTAAACTAGCGTCGGGGGAGTTTGGGTTTCACCGAGGCGTGTTTCAAAGTTGGTACAGGGATGTTTTTGAAGTGATGAGGGAAGAGTTTAAACTAGCGTCGGGGGAGTTTGGATTTCACCGAGGCGTGTTTCAAGGTTGGTCCAGGGATGTTTTGGAAGTGTTAGGGGCCGAGTCTATACTAGAGTGGGAAGGATTTTGTTTTCACCGAGGCAGGTTTCAAACGGGGACCATCTCTGTTTCGGAGTTGGTCTGGGTAGAGTTTACACTAGAGTGGGACGGTCTTTGTTTTCAACAAAATTGGTACATTGATGTTTGGTACAGGACTGGTTTGGAATTGGTGAGGCAAAGTTAAACTAGGGTCAGGGGAGTTTTCAACGAGGCTGGTTTCGAAATTCGGCGATATATGTTTCGGAGTTGGATGGGAACGTTGTCACTTGTGACAGTAAACGAAGGGGGATAAATGTTTGTCTGTTACTTTGTCTGTCCAAGTAATAGTGTGGGTAGAGGTACGGTCTATCAAGCGGGTGTTTAGGGACGGGGGTGAGGGCGGCGGACAAAGTTGTCGATGTAGGTAGGGTGCAAGAGATATTCAACGAGGAGTGGCGTCTACAAGTTACATAGCCCAGTCTGTTGGAGTAGTGTCTAGGGGTTGTGATATTAGTTGAATAAATATTTGTCTTTAGGATTGTCATACAGCCTTTGTCTCTTAAATGGAATAGAATGGGTAGTGTTACGGTCTGTGTATCTAGCGGTTGGTATTGAGGTTAGGGATGGGAGAAGGGGAAAAGGGTTGTGGACAAAGGGAAGGGGAAGGGCGAATAGTGATAAAAATAACTCACCCAGCCCCTTAATCAATAAAAATTATTGATTTGTACTTTAGAGTTATTAGATTGAATGATATGTATGCTAATGTCATATCATATTTAGTTTTTACGTCATTATTTTGGTGAACTTTAAATGTAGACATTTTAAACGGTGTGTCATTTGACACGCCGTTGTTGTTTTTTTAAAACTTGAAGTTTATAATCTTAAGCAAATTTTTACTAAGGTGATCAAAAATTAAGATGACAATGTAAGATATAGAAAAACAAAATACATTGAGTGGTAAAAATAAAAAAATTGTCATTAGACGTAATGAATTATGTATAAGTAAACTTTCTTAAAAATTAAAGAAGTTCAAGTCAAAAAGAAGTTTTATGAAAACTGTAATACTAAAGCGAACATGGGAAGGTAATCTGCTGCAAGACTAAGATATATATTCGTCTTCCTTCTAGGTTCATTGCCTTTTTTGGTTGAGGTTAAACATCGCCATGTTTTCAAATATCGCGATGGACGTCACGTTCTCTCCCCTCTTACCTAGTAATCGCTTCCTCTACCTATTGTTTACAACACGCTTACAAAGAAACAAGTTAATTAAAAAGTCTAGTGACAATTTTAGCGCAATTTCCTTATGTTATTTAAAAATAGCTCTGTCGTAGCGTAAATCAAGAGCAGGGTTAGTAAAACCATTGGTTAGTTATTAAAACGTTTTTTATTAAAAAAAAATTTCAGTATTTTACATGTTTTATTTACAATAGAGTTACATGACTAAAAACCATTGCGCGCCTAGCTACTGAACGTGATGACGAAGCCATAGAACGTGATGGTGCAGCTATTGAACGTGATGACGCGTGTGGTGTGGTTGGAAAAAATGCCTACTAATTCGGTCCAAATTTTAATTAATTCAAAAATTTTTTTGTGACCGAACGAAAGGATATTTTTGAAAACTTTCTTCGGCAATATTATTCTAAATTATGGCAGGAATCGATTGGTACATGTTTCAAGTCGCTAAGTGGTCTGGTTGCCGAGATATGGGCAAAAAACTGCTTTTTTTCGAGGTTTTTTGGATTTTCCGGGAAATCCATGAAAGAAACCCGGAATTTTTATAGCCTATGTTCATCCTCGTAACTTGCTTAACATAATTGCTTTTGGAACTAGTCATCGATATTGCTTCGTTGAGGAGGAGATGCGACTTAAAGCTGCGGACACACATCCATCCATCCATCCATTCATTCATACATCCAGAAATGACGGGTTAATAAACGCAATTCTCCAGAATGGAAATTGCGCTAAAAATATCCCACCCCTCTACTTGAGACATAAAATACAATAGTGTATTGTGCCTTGTCGTCACAGGAAACAAAAACGGTGGCGTCTAATGTTGTTAACCCTTGTCTTCCTAAATTATTTTTTAACTTGTTAAAGAAATTGAATGTTTAGTTAAGGATTCTGACGCGAGTTTTTTCACAAGGGACGCTACTCGTGGCTGTAAACAAGGCTGTTCTAATTTTAGAACAGTTGTCTTTCCTCTCGTTTCTCTATTAGGGAAGACATGTGGGGAAGACACGCGACACGTCTTTTAAAATGTAAACAAACGTGCACGAGGTGCACTTAAAATAAACCCCGCTGCGAAAATGACAACGGCATGGCGACACTTTTTGGAAAACACGCTTTCATGTAAATAAAATAAGGATCGCTTTTGTTGTCACCATGATAATGTATACCTATAAGTTCTCTCCGCCTTTATCGACCTAGTATGAATTTCGCGCGCGCGCGCGTATGTGTGTGGTGGTCAGATCAAAAGAAAATCGGAACGGTCATAAAAAACTTAATTACTTTTCCAGACTTGTAAAAAACATGTCTACCCCGCATACCTCACGTACCAACGCACTAAGTCCCCCTGTCGCCCGCGCTTAATGGCTTCGCTTAATTACCTGCAGTGATCGCTTCAGTGAACCCGCTATTAAGCAACCACGGGCCGTGCAGGGGAGGTTCATGGGCGGATCGATACGTAACAGCTGTCGGTAATGAGTAACAGCTGTGGTTAAATCGAAGTCAGGACACAAAGAACTTTCTACTTTTGTCTACAATAGCACACCCCTACCCTCAACCCCGACCATCCCTCTCAATCCCCGACCATCGGTCTAAACCACCCTCACCCCTCTCCGTTTACTATTAAACATACATACAATCAAATAAACAAACCAACAAATTAAACAACAAAGAAAAGAAATATATCAAATAAATTAAACAAAGTAATTAAAATCAAATTAATTAAAATGAATTTCAAACAAATAAGCAAATTACGTAACTCGTTAATAAAAATTAATAAAAATAATACATTAAAATTACAAAATTAAAATTTAAAAAATTAAACTAATTAAAAAATCAAATCCACTCCCCCTCTCCCCCTCCCCCTCCCTCCCCCTCCGTCTGCCTCAAATCCACTCCCCCTCTCCCCTTCCCCCTCCCCCTCCCTCCCCCTCCGTCTGCCCAATTTTCCTACAAATTCTGGTGTTAGTATGAGTCGCGTCTGCTTTGAGCGCCTATTAAGTTTACAGGATGAAATTTTAAAAGCCTTTGATGAATTGGAAAAACGTTAATAAACAAATAAAATATAAGAAGAGTTTTGTTCTAATTTAGTGTGTGTGTGTGTGAATGTGTATACGTTTAACATAATCGTACCAAAAACTTAAAAACCCATGACACTGTATAAGTGTTAGTGGAAAGTGTGGTACCAGCTGTTGCACAGCTGTCAAACCGATCGGGGAAAACTCGGTGATGCATAACAAAATTTAATTAGGTGGACCATCATACTGATGGCCAGCGGCTGCGATCAATATAATACCCATCAATCACTACGCGGCGCGTGTCATGGTAACAGATGTTCCCATTTAATTAGGTGTGATGGCCCAGCGGCTGCGATCAATACATTCCCATTAAAAATGGGGAGCGCGTGTCAAAAACAAAGGATAGCTGGTGAATCGATACGTAACAGGTGTTACACGGCTGGTTAAATGGAAGTCATGCCACAAAGTATACGTTAGCGTTAGTCTTTTATTTTAAATACTATACATCAAAGAAAATAAATATATCAAACAAATAAAACAAATACACAAAGTAGTTAAAATCAAACTGCATAAAATGAATTTCAAACAAATAAACAACAAGTAAACAATCAAATTAAACAATTAAAATCAAACAAATAATCAAATTACGTAATATTAATTAATTATAATTTTAAAAACTCATTAAAACTAATTTAAAAAATTCGTTAAAATTACGTCACAAGGTCAATAAAAAATTACACAATATAAACAAAGTAATTAAATTAAATTCAAACTAATTAAAAATTACAAAATATAAACAAAGTAATTAAATTCATTAAAATCAAAAAAATAATCAAATTACGTGTAAGCCCTGCTAGGGGGGGGGGGGGATACCTTAAAATCTACCCTACCCTTCCCTAGGCTTATCTACTTTTAACTACTGTCCGGTCAGTGCAACCGTGGTCGAACCCACAGTGGTTAAACCCTAACCTTAGTCTAAATAATAAGCTACTAAAATAAAACAAAAAAACTTTAACAAAAATATAAAATTTATTTAACAAAATAATAAATATGGAACCAAAAGTTATTATTAAAAACCAGAATCTAGATCTAGACAAAACACTCAAGACATAGATCTACAAAACAAACAGAACTCAACGAAACAAAACACCCAATTTCGGACCACTGTCCTAGAAAGAGGAAAAATAAGACAAATCAATTAATTACTTTACAAAGAAAAGTTATATACAAAGCATTAAGCTGACACAATTGTCAGCCTAAACAAGAGGCTCTCATAAATGAAAGTAAAATCTACAATAATCCATGACTAAACCCAGGCCATCGTGCTACCACGTGGTCTGGATAAAACAAACATTGAAACTTCTCAAAGTCAAGACTAAATAGATCTAGTATATAGTCACTTTGTATACAAAATAAGCAAACAAAAATATGGAAAACATAATAAAACACTATAAAAATAACCCTACGTTACCATACACCACATAAACGTGACACAGAAACTCATCAACACACAGGCCTCGACATTCCAGCCGAATGTCCCTCCCTGTCGACACACCACATTCACGAACAAAGAAACCAATACTACGAACAAAGAAACCGATGCTACGCACAAGAAAATAGTCCCTAATACAACAATAACTTACATTCAGGACATAAAGCAAAGTGGAGCAACAATCCAAAACAAAGGTTGCATAAATAATAACATAAAAATATAAACAAGACACAATAACCAGGCTACAAACCATTGTAAAATCGAAATCATATCAGCGCCATAATAGCGGACTACTTAACTAAAAACCACAACAATCCTCAAAGGAACATAAAAAGCGACATTCGCCTTCTTAGTTACAAATAATTATAACAACAGATAAACACACTCCAGCCGCTCACATACACGCCCCTTAAAGCTTGCAGTCACCGCAAGCTAAATAACATGAAAAAAATTAGCCCACAGGGCACAATCATAATTTTACAAAAACAAAATTTTGCAAAAAAACTTGAAAAAATCAGCCCACATGGCACAATCATAATTTTACAAAAAACAAAATTTTGCAAAAAAATCAGACGATGTGGCTGTAGCAGCCGGCGGTACAACTTTGACCGGCCTTGGGGAGGGCGGTTGAGCCTTGGGAGGCACATATCTCCTAATCTGTGTACTGGCCACCCGGCGGGTGCCAGAAGGGCCATCTTTCTTTTTAATGGCGTAACCCCCGCCGGTGATCGGAGGTAATTCGACAACGACATAAACTGTCGGGCCGTCCAGGTCGGCCATTTTGCGTCTGCCAAGTGGGGGTTGTCTCAGAAGGACCAGGTCGCCTATGGCCAGTTCAGCTACAGGTGCCTTTTTGACCTGTTTGTCCTTCTTGCTTGACTCTGTCTGGGGGCATGCCCCAGCACCACCACCTGGTGCCTTAATTAAGGATGGGTTAGGTGGAACCATTGCCTCTAGTTCCTCAGATTGGTCCACCTTTACACTGGTTATGCTGGCGCGTAGGCAGGATGTTGGGCCTGATACCACTGACGGATCTGGGTGAAAAGGTTGGTCTAATGGCTGTACCACCTTGTCGTCCTTCATTCTGGAGTCTCCTTCCGTCGCCTGAATGGTTGGTACACCCTTGGCAGGCACCAGAGTCCTTTCGCGGGGGCGGAGGACCTTGTCCCCTCGCCATACCTTCGGTGTCACTTGATTCCCTTTGGGCACATATTTCTTTGCCATATGGCAATGACGGGCGAGGTGACCCCTCTGGTGACAGTTATAGCAGCCCTTTGATTGGACCTCCGTGCGCTTGCGAGGTGCTTGGCGCACATTGGACAATTTGGTGCCCCGCGTAAAGTGCTTCAGCAGAGCAGCAAGCTGCTCGGTGAGCCTGTTGACTTTGTCCTCCAGCTTGGACCTGAACGAACATTTTTCAATGGGCCTGGCATTTATTGCTGCCACGTAGGCAGGTCCAGCAAGAGGGTCCTCGTCTCCAGACCATCGAATGGCCGCATCACGTATGGCCAGGAAGGGGATCTTGGGGTCCCGGAAAATCAGCTCGTGCAGATGGCGTCTGACTGTGGCCTGGCTCAGGTTTTCCACAAACTGGTCTCGAAAAGGGGCGTGTATGTGAGCGGCTGGAGTGTGTTTATCTGTTGTTATAATTATTTGTAACTAAGAAGGCGAATGTCGCTTTTTATGTTCCTTTGAGGATTGTTGTGGTTTTTAGTTAAGTAGTCCGCTATTATGGCGCTGATATGATTTCGATTTTACAATGGTTTGTAGCCTGGTTATTGTGTCTTGTTTATATTTTTATGTTATTATTTATGCAACCTTTGTTTTGGATTGTTGCTCCACTTTGCTTTATGTCCTGAATGTTACTTATTATTGTATTAGGGACTATTTTCTTGTGCGTAGCATCGGTTTCTTTGTTCGTAGTATTGGTTTCTTTGTTCGTGAATGTGGTGTGTCGACAGGGAGGGACATTCGGCTGGAATGTCGAGGCCTGTGTGTTGATGAGTTTCTGTGTCACGTTTATGTGGTGTATGGTAACGTAGGGTTATTTTTATAGTGTTTTATTATGTTTTCCATATTTTTGTTTGCTTATTTTGTATACAAAGTGACTATATACTAGATCTATTTAGTCTTGACTTTGAGAAGTTTCAATGTTTGTTTTATCCAGACCACGTGGTAGCACGATGGCCTGGGTTTAGTCATGGATTATTGTAGATTTTACTTTCATTTATGAGAGCCTCTTGTTTAGGCTGACAATTGTGTCAGCTTAATGCTTTGTATATAACTTTTCTTTGTAAAGTAATTAATTGATTTGTCTTATTTTTCCTCTTTCTAGGACAGTGGTCCGAAATTGGGTGTTTTGTTTCGTTGAGTTCTGTTTGTTTTGTAGATCTATGTCTTGAGTGTTTTGTCTAGATCTAGATTCTGGTTTTTAATAATAACTTTTGGTTCCATATTTATTATTTTGTTAAATAAATTTTATATTTTTGTTAAAGTTTTTTTGTTTTATTTTAGTAGCTTATTATTTAGACTAAGGTTAGGGTTTAACCACTGTGGGTTCGACCACGGTTGCACTGACCGGACAGTAGTTAAAAGTAGATAAGCCTAGGGAAGGGTAGGGTAGATTTTAAGGTATCCCCCCCCCCCTAGCAGGGCTTACAAATTGGTAACACGAGTGGGGTCAGTGCTTTAGTCTAGGTAAATTTTTGTCTTTTTTTGATAGGGCTAGGTGTAGCTTAGTTTAATTTTTGTTCTTGATAGGCCCTTTATGGAACCATTTGTGTTTAGTTTTTGTTTAGTGTAGGAACCGTTTGTTGTTTAAAACACCCAATTCGGACGAGATGGCAGAGGTGGCACCAACCATCATCATCGTTCCACCCAGGGAGATCCTCATCAGGAAGTTTCATGGGGACAGCCATGGCTATGAGGTGGACCGGTTCATCAAAGAGGTCCAGTCCCTCTGGAGGGCCAGGGGAAACCTCTCAGTAGAAGAGAGGAAGGACCTCCTCTGGCAGTACCTGGGGGAAGCGGTGAGAGACGAGCTGAGCTGCAGGGGTGATGACCTGCAGCATGACCCAGAAGCCACCCTCAGGCTCCTCAGAGAGGTGTACGGCGAGAAGAGGAGAGTACCGCAGCTCATGGCCCAGTTTCAGATGGTTGTACAGGGCCAACACGAGTCGGTGAGGGCCTACTCGCACCGACTGCACAGGGCCTTCAAGACCCTGGTTACGAGGCAGAGTGCCCTGCAGGTCCCACAGACTGATGCAGGGTTTCTTCGAGACCAGTTTGTGGAAAACCTGAGCCAGGCCACAGTCAGACGCCATCTGCACGAGCTGATTTTCCGGGACCCCAAGATCCCCTTCCTGGCCATACGTGATGCGGCCATTCGATGGTCTGGAGACGAGGACCCTCTTGCTGGACCTGCCTACGTGGCAGCAATAAATGCCAGGCCCATTGAAAAATGTTCGTTCAGGTCCAAGCTGGAGGACAAAGTCAACAGGCTCACCGAGCAGCTTGCTGCTCTGCTGAAGCACTTTACGCGGGGCACCAAATTGTCCAATGTGCGCCAAGCACCTCGCAAGCGCACGGAGGTCCAATCAAAGGGCTGCTATAACTGTCACCAGAGGGGTCACCTCGCCCGTCATTGCCATATGGCAAAGAAATATGTGCCCAAAGGGAATCAAGTGACACCGAAGGTATGGCGAGGGGACAAGGTCCTCCGCCCCCGCGAAAGGACTCTGGTGCCTGCCAAGGGTGTACCAACCATTCAGGCGACGGAAGGAGACTCCAGAATGAAGGACGACAAGGTGGTACAGCCATTAGACCAACCTTTTCACCCAGATCCGTCAGTGGTATCAGGCCCAACATCCTGCCTACGCGCCAGCATAACCAGTGTAAAGGTGGACCAATCTGAGGAACTAGAGGCAATGGTTCCACCTAACCCATCCTTAATTAAGGCACCAGGTGGTGGTGCTGGGGCATGCCCCCAGACAGAGTCAAGCAAGAAGGACAAACAGGTCAAAAAGGCACCTGTAGCTGAACTGGCCATAGGCGACCTGGTCCTTCTGAGACAACCCCCACTTGGCAGACGCAAAATGGCCGACCTGGACGGCCCGACAGTTTATGTCGTTGTCGAATTACCTCCGATCACCGGCGGGGGTTACGCCATTAAAAAGAAAGATGGCCCTTCTGGAACCCGCCGGGTGGCCAGTACACAGATTAGGAGATATGTGCCTCCCAAGGCTCAACCGCCCTCCCCAAGGCCGGTCAAAGTTGTACCGCCGGCTGCTACAGCCACATCGTCTGATTTTTTTGCAAAATTTTGTTTTTTGTAAAATTATGATTGTGCCATGTGGGCTGATTTTTTCAAGTTTTTTTGCAAAATTTTGTTTTTGTAAAATTATGATTGTCCCTGTGGGCTGATTTTTTTCAAGTTTTTTTGCAAAATTTTGTTTTTGTAAAATTATGATTGTGCCCTGTGGGCTGATTTTTTTCATGTTATTTAGCTTGCGGTGACCGCAAGCTTTAAGGGGCGTGTATGTGAGCGGCTGGAGTGTGTTTATCTGTTATTATAATTATTTGTAACTAAGAAGGCGAATGTCGCTTTTTATGTTCCTTTGAGGATTGTTGTGGTTTTTAGTTAAGTAGTCCGCTATTATGGCGCTGATATGATTTCGATTTTACAATGGTTTGTAGCCTGGTTATTGTGTCTTGTTTATATTTTAATGTTATTATTTATGCAAACTTTGTTTTGAATTGTTGCTCCACTTTGCTTTATGTCCTGAATGTAAGTTATTGTTGTATTAGGGACTATTTTCTTGTGCGTAGCTTTGGTTTCTTTGTTCGTAGTATTGGGTTCTTTGTTCGTGAATGTGGGGTGTCGACAGGGAGGGACGTTCTGCTGGAATGTCGAGGCCTGTGTGTTAAAGAGTTTCTGTGACACCTTTATATGGTGTATGGTAACGTAGGGTTATTTTTATAGTGTTTTATTATGTTTTCCATATTTTTGTTTGCTTATTTTGTATACAAAGTGACTACGTACTAGATCTATTTAGTCTTGACTTTGAGAAGTTTCAATGTTTGTTTTATCCAGACCACGTGGTAGCACGATGGCCTGGGTTTAGTCATGGATTATTGTAGATTTTACTTTCATTTATGAGAGCCTCTTGTTTAGGCTGACAATTGTGTCAGCTTACTGCCTTGTGTATAACTTTTTACATTTTAAATTGATTTTTCTTATTTTTCCTCTTTCTAGGACGGTGGTCCGAAATTGGGTGTTTTGTTTCGTTGAGTTCTGTTTGTTTTGTATGTCTTGAGTGTTTTATTTTGTCTAGATCTAGATTCTGGTTTTTTTATAATAACCTTTGGTTCCATATTTATTATTTTGTTAAATAAATTTTATTATATTGTTTAAGTTTCTTTGTTTTATTTTAGTAGTTTTTTTTAATTTTAGACTAAGGTTAGGTTATTAACCAGTCTGGGTTTATCCGGGCTTGCACTGACCGGACAGTAGTTAGTTAGATAAGCCTAGAAGGGTAGATATTAGGTATCCCCCCCTAGCAGGGCTTACATACGTAATAAAAACTCATTAAAATTACGTAACTGGGTCAAAATAAAAAATTAAACTAATTAAAAAACTCATTAAAATTACGTAACTAGGTCACCTGCGGTGATTACGTCACAAGGTCACCGGTGGTGACCTACTGACCTACTGACCTACTCCCCATCCGCATCCCTGCGCATCCCTGCGCATCCTCCCCATCCGCATCCCCATCCCCATCCGCATCCCCATCCGGAGTATTTTACTATATCTCATTGCGCCAGGCTGCGGCAGGCTGCGCCTGCGCATCCGAGTATTTTGCTATATATCCTTTGCGCATCCTGGGTGCGCCTGCGCCTGCGACCCAAAAGTGACCTAATATACTACTTATAGACCTACTAGCCTACACATTAGGGCGGCCATAGACCTACTACACATTAGGACGGCTATAGACCTACTAGCCTACACATTAGGGCGGCTATAGACCTACTAGCCTACACATTAGGGCGGCCATAGACCTACTACACATTAGGACGGCTATAGACCTACTAGCCTACACATTAGGGCGGCTATAGACCTACTAGCCTACACATTAGGGCGGCTATAGACCTACTTCACATTAGACGAAGAAAACAAATACTGATTGTAAGTTTTAAAAAGAAATTTTAGCAAAGTGTGAGCAAACATACGATTTGAACTGACCTTATTCAAACTATTGCGTGAAATGTGACTTCTTCAAGAACTTACAATACACAAATGTTCGAACGCTTTAGCTTACAATACACAAATGGTCGAACGCTTTAGCTTACAATACACAAATGGTCGAACGCTTTTATTGGAGACATCCTGATTTATTTTTAGAAAGTTTCAAGTTTTTCAAATTTCCAACGAACACGTAATCAATGACATTTAGAATCTAGTGTGAGTCAACATTCTGTTTCATTTAGTAATCAATGACACTTAAGTGTGAGTCGACAATCTGTTTCCTTTAATAATCAATGACACTTTAGTGTGAGTCGACTTTTGTACTGAAATGTTGAGGAAAGGGCTCATCCCTGCCCCTTAAGTGTTGAAAACAAATGTAAAGTGTTGACACAATGTGAACTGATGAACACAAATGTGAACACATATGTGAACTGTTAACACATAAGAGACTATCCAGCTTAGCGCATCAAACCAAGCAACAGAGGCGTAGCGGCCTATGCCGACTCTGTGTCCTGTGTGGCCTGAACGATAGATACACATACAACAATATAGCTAGCGCAGTAAGTGTATCTGTGATACCTTTAATGATGACATACACAACATGCAACAATAGAGCTAGCCCAGTAAGTGTATCTGTGATACCTTTAATGATGGGGTAATATATTCTCAATTTACAAACTACAGAGATGGACTGGGCAATTTTATCCCACAAACACATATAACTTACTCCATTGGACCAACAATACACTCACACACACACACACTCATATATACTTATTTATTTAATTTATTAATTAATAAAACTATGCGTTCATTCATTTCATTCAATCAATCATTCATTTATTTATTTTAAATTATACAGTCAGTGATGTGTGGGAAACATGTTGATAAGTCAGTGATGTGTAGAGAACATGTTGATACAGTTAGTGATGTGTGGGGAACATGTTGATACAGTCAGTGATGTGTGGGGAACATGTTGATACAGTTAGTGATGTGTGGCGAACATGTTGATACAGTTAGTGATGTGTGGCGAACATGTTGATACAGTCAGTGATGTGTGGGGAACATGTTGATACAGTCAGTGATGTGTAGAGAACATGTTGATACAGTCAGTGATGTGTGGGGAACACGTTGATACAGTCAGTGATGTGTGGGGAACATGTTGATACAGTCAGTGATGTGTGGCGAACATGTTGATACAGTCAGTGATGTGTGGGGAACATGTTGATACAGTCAGTGATGTGTGGGGAACATGTTGATACAGTCAGTGATGTGTAGAGAACATGGTGATGCAAACAGAGTCAAGTGTAATAAGCCTGAGACGAGTGCCTCTTGATGTGTGTGTCGTCAAGTTGCTGGCAAGTGATTTAAATTTACTCGTTTGTATTTCATTCCTTTAAGATTTTAATGACTATGAAACCTCTCTCAAAATTGTTGAGGAAACAAAACTTTAAGACCTTGCTGTGATCACTCTTAAAAAAATGATGTTAGAACAGTCAGGTTCTATGTAAGCGATATATATATATATATATATATATATATATATATATATATATATATATATATATATATATATATATATATATATATATATATATATATATATATATATATATATATATATATATATATATATATATATATATATATATATATCAGTAGCGTACGCATCGGGGGAGCATGGGGAGCGGCCGCGCCCCCTCTGGCGATTTAGGAAAGTGGCACCTAATTGGAAACCTTTTTAAATTCAAAGGTTTAAGCAATGATATTTGTTAAAACATTATTTTTGGTCGGCACATCTATGTAAATCATAACGTTTATTTTCATGCAGAAATTAAGCATAATAGTACTCGACTAGTAGCGTCTACGTTTACAACACGTATTAACAACTGTATCAGTTTTTCATTTAAAAAAATAACCATTACGATGCATTGCGATGTTAAAAATACATCTATGGGCAGTACCCCTTGACAAGAGGGGTCTCCACTGTATAATGTATTTGCTTAAGAATTATTGAATTAGAAAATATTATACATAAATCTTCCTGAACTGGATACATATTTTTTAAGCTGCACACCTTTATGGAATGGGAATTCCCTTTACATCAAGATCTTCCTCTTCTATCCAATCTACACTCTCACCATTAATTTAATTGGCAATTATAACCATCAGTTCACGTGCAGCAACTCAGAGGCCTGATGCGCTGTAATGGCACAATTGATGATTCCTGTTTGTGAGTTAAGGAATGGTTGCGCAGCATAACCAATGAAGAGAAGTATGAATGACACTTCTTACAAACCCTGTCGCTGATCACGGATTGAACAGACGGACAATACAAATCATAAGGGATTGTGCGATAAGGATTTGAAGAGCGGGGAAGGATTTCATCCACTTTTATACTTTGAGCAACAAAAAAGAGATGGAAATTTATATGAAGAGCCATCTGTTGAACGCTCAGGTATTGTTAGTCCACAGCTTGTGGCTTTGAGCAACATTTACCATCCATGCATTTAACAATCTGAGTCAAATACTGGCTAGTTCTCACGAGAATATCGTGCCAACGCTGATCTTTTGAGAGCAGAGAAGTTTCAAGTTCAGACTCTTCTAGATCTATGTATGCTGCCACTGTAGGAAACGTATCCACTGTCAAGTGTGACCATATTTCTGCCAAAGTGTTTCCGGCAAACTGAAAATTCTTCTTCTCTAAATCTGTGTCTATTGTGACTCCTCTTTCATCCAAATGACTGCCGTAGTGGTCATGGGGTAAAACTAATTCTATGAGCTCATTGCTAAGTGGCGCCATTTTTCTTTCAACCCTATTAATTGCACTTCTTCCTGGTGCATTTGTAGCAATGAACAAACCATCATAGTTCTGATTGAGAAAGTGGTGTACCGCAACTTTGATCACCTTTTGATACCTAGGATTTTCGTCTGGGCCACCATCAACCGTCAACACTAATATTGGTTTAACAATTTGATCCACACCGCTTTTTGTGATATCATCAAATTCATGTCAAGTAAGTAATTTTTCAAAATCAAGTCCATGACTAAGCGCTGTGGATGAGGAATGTTTACCAGATCTGATTGATATGTATGTTGGGCCGGAGTATCCAACAGCTTCTCGATTTCCCAAGGCGTTGGGTTGAATTTTTATCCCGCCATAAACTGAAGGGATCAGCTTATGTCCAGCAGCCACAACCCAGTCATGGTCAGGCAAGCTCACCCTGTATTCCACGTGCATGAGCAATGGACTCTGTTTTTTAGCTGCTGTCAACCCAAGCGGAACGCGGGCCTTGTCATCTTGACTTACAAAGCATACCTCATTCGGTCCAAGCATGGAAGCTAACTCTTCTAGGTGATGCAGTGTTGCCGCTGTAAACAAGCGATCAATGTGATTTGCATGGCAATCGTTTTGCGCTCTTATCAGTTTTACTGGGACTGTCGATACATGTCGTTGCCCTTCATGAGAAGAAGTACGTCTTGGCAAAAGTCGAAGGTACAGCCCACTTCTACTAATTATAAACCCATCCTGTTTTAACTGATCAGTTAGCTGATCTAATGTTTTAATAGTTTTGTAGACTTCGTTCTGCCTCCTCTCGTGTGATGCTGATCCATGCATAGCAATGTTTATGATAGTTTCCAATAAAGAAGATTGATCTTCTTCAATCCTTGGCCTACCAGAATTAGATCTAACATTCAAAGTGGCGCGTAGCCCCGGATTCTCTTCAAACAAAGCATTCAGTTTTCTTTTCTTTTCATTTCGAGCTTTCTGAGATCTTATTTGATCAGATATCTTCCTCTTTAGCTTTTTTTCCAAATCACTCTTTTTCTTTTTTTTTTTCTTTAAGCTCCATGTTCTGTTCTTGCATTAACATTCCGCGAGTTTGTCGCTCATACAAGCCGGCTAGATCAGAATTCAGAATCTCAATATCTGATTGTAAGTTTATCTGGACTATATCCTGCTTAGATGTTGATAGTTTGATGGTAGAGGGTTTGAAATCACTGACTTCATGAGCATCGTTCACTTTTTCATCTGACTTCAGTGACTTATTAGGTATTTCTTTTGCCAAATCATAGGGTGTTTTCTTATTTGTAGATGTAGATACAGATGTTTGTTTGACCCAAAACGTCAAAAGTGAGCCTTTTTTAGCGGCAGCAATTTAGCTCCTGCAGCCAGACTTCCGCTTTCAAGTGCAGATCTGAATAGCTTTTTAGTTGAGTCCACTTTTCAACGACTTCTTCTTGGCAAATCTTTTTACTTTTTTAAGGATATGCCAGCTCGTAGGCATCAAAAATACATTGGAACATTTTATTTTTACCCATCATTAACTGTCGATTTTTAAGCAGAATATATGAGATTATTAGATCTACCTTTCAATTGAAAAGCCTCACACAGACAAAGTTTATTCAGCGAGACACGTGTAGGCCTATTTGAGTTGATCGAATAAACACGCATCACAAGCTGACCCTACACACATACGCTTTTTTTGGCCGCACCTACAAAAATCACGTGATCTCGATTTTGGAACTGATCGTACTAGTTATTTTTCCTCTAGATCGTTCAACAAGCATGAGCTATCGGCATGAACACCATGATGTAAGGGAGACAAGGCGTGTCATCAAGTCGCAGCCCTAAGTGTGAACATAAGTTCTGTAAATAGTTTTTAAATATAGTATTCGGGAAACGGGGTTTAAAGTTTTATTATGGCTGCCCTACTCTGTAAACTTCAAAGAATAGCAAGAATTACACTGGTACCCCTGCCTTACCCTCACTAGTTGACATGCTTCCGACCTTTATTCAAATAGCACTATTGACAAATTTGCATATACGGCAGTCTACTACACAACACACATCGTCAAATTATAGGGCAATTTAATTAGAACAAATATATATTTCACAATCTTTTGACAACTTAGAAGTATCGCAAACAATGTAAAAAAAATATTTAGTATTTAGTATGTTTATTTTTCTAAAAACTAAAGAAATGCATGTTAATCAATTCGTGGAATTAAGACAACGTGACGTCACACTGTCTCTAACCCCCTCCCCCTCGTCACACATCGTCACAAAAGTTTGAACCCCCTCCCCCCCCCCCCTCCCCCTAGGCGTGTGACGTCATTTATGGACGACCCCTATGTTACAGAACATGGAGACACCATCGAAAAATTTATTCGATTTTGAAAACTTCCAAAAGCTAGTGCAGAGGTTGTTTTTTTTTCCAAACCGTTCTTACGGCAGTCACAAATTTGGGGCTGTCAATGAACTATGATCAGTCCTATGATGGAGCAAACACGATGTCTGCTGAAATATCAGGCCTACACAAATAGTTCCACATGCACTCTTCACACACTACAGTGCTCATAATTTAAAAATTACATCATAGAACAAAATTGTTATCAAATGTGTTTAAATAGGATATAGTAATTAATGGGGTTTTTTTTTCAATTAATTCAAAATAAAGACAGTTTTGGAAAACTCAGTAAGCAAAAACAATTTCGTCATTTACGAGTCTTATGTATTCAAATCTTTAGAATAGACATTTAATGCTATTGTAAAGTAAACTGTACCTGGATGCAAAATAAACAACTGACTACGCACTATATATATATATATATATATATATATATATATATATATATATATATATATATATATATATATATATATATATATATATATTTTTTTTTTTTTATTTATTTATTTATAAAATCTATATATAGAATTCTCTTCTGGGAGACGTTAGAAAGCAAGCTGTAAGCGCGCCTTGCAGTCCCTTCTCTTCCTCTCTAGGCATATCGCAACCACCCCACCCCTACATGGTCTGGTGAGCTGTGGTTCACGCTTAATATTTACAGTCGTGGAGCCGGGCTTAGTAAGGGCTATTAGGGGCAGATAATTTAGTGTGAATCTATTTTAAACTTAAGGGAGGTAACTAAGAGGAGGTTGCTTTCAGGGGGGGGGGGGGGGTTGGGGGAAAAGAGGGGGGGGGCGGGTTATCGTCCTTAACGAGCAACTGATAGTGTTTTAAAGCAAATATTATCAGTGGCAGCATTTGGTACTGTCGAATTCACAAATTATGAATTACTGAAAAGCAGAAAATAAAACAACTAAATGGCGGCGTATGCTGCGTCGCGGGTCAGCTCGTATAATATAAGCGGGCTGGTAGTGCGTCAGTCCTTCCGTCATCGCTATAGATTTTGGAACCATAAAAGTAAACATTTTTTTTTGCACGCTATGTCATCATTAAAGGGATCACATATACACTTACTGGTTTGCTCCATGCAGAGCTTTTCTGTGCGTTGCAGTATCTTATTATCAGAAAGGGAATTTATTCAACTTTTTTTTTTGTAATTCTTGCAATGGACGTAATTTAAAAATAAATTTAACTCATCAATAATTTAAGTTAGTTTTTTTTTATTACTACCGCATTGATTATTATATGTTAAAGATTCATAATTAAAATAGAAAAATGTTAAGATTATTTATATTATTTTCTAATTAGTCTATGATTTCTCAAAATCACTATTTTACCACGTTTTCTTTAACTTGCTTTCTCTGTTTGTTTATTTGTTTGTCTTTCCAATCAAATCTTGCGATCGAAATTTCTGGCACTTCCCAGTTAGCTAGCGCGCTGAAATTTTCAGGGAAGCTTTCTTTTGGATGACCATAGAATATGCAATTGTTATTATTACTAAATTGATCAATGGAAACATTTTATTGAGCATTTTAGACCGCTATATAATCTATATATATAATTCTCCTCTGCGAGCCATTAGAAAAAAACCAGCGACGCGTAGCTAGCCTCTCTCTTGCCGCGCGCAGTGAAGCGAACGATCCCACTTCGCGACAGCCTTAGGGGCAGATAATTTAGTTTTAACCGACTTTAAAGTTACAAGAGATAACTATTACCACTGGTGGCCAGTTTGGGGGAGACGATATGGTCGAGTGGTTGGGCACACGATTGCTATCCCACTCAACACGGGTTCAAATCTATGTGTTCTAGTCAGTAACGTATTCACACAACGTGTTTTTTACGAGTTGTCTTTTTACGAGTTGTCTTTTTACGAGTTGTCCTTGTTTACCCAAAAAAAAGTGAAAAGATAAAATCGATAGCAAGATTTTAATGCAAACAAACAGACAAAGACTAAAAAGTAGAAAATAATAATCATTAAAAAAGTTTTAAAAAACCCACGTTTTCTGATTGAACTAAAAAGTAGAAAATAAATGCTATACATCACAATAATGCAAGCGATCACTCTACTAAAAGCGATCAAAAAAGTGGGGCGCCGTGATTTTCTTAAAGTTTCTAATACTGTTGACTCTCTACAAGCTCCCTAATAAAAGTCAATAGTATTATCTAATCAATAGTAATATAACTTTTACTTCGGCGCCCCACGTTTTTGATCGCTTATAGTAGAGTGATCGCTTGCATTATTGTGATGTATAGCATTTATTTTCTACTTTTTAGTTCAATCAGAAAACGTGGGTTTTTTAAAACTTTTTTAATGATTATTATTTTGTTTTTGTTTTTCGGTGTTGACAGATGGTGAAATGTTAGAATTATTGTATAGAGAATGCTGGAAAGGCTCTCTCTGGGCGCGGACGCCTGGGAAAGCGTGTTTTTCGGTGGTGATTCTAATTATATTGCCAATGTGTTTTCTTAGAACCATAAAAGTAAACACCACTTGCCGTACATTTATTTGCATCGCATTGTTTTATTGTAAGTTATGGAGTAGGATCTATTTATGTGACTTAAATTTTTTATGCTGGAAAGGCTCTCTTTGGGCGCGGACTCCTAGGAAAGCGTGTTGTTCGGTGGGGATTCTAATGTTGTGGTTGTGTTGTGGTTGTGTTGTAATTGTGTTGTGGTTGGGTTGTGTTGTGGTTGTGTTGGGGTTGTGTTGTGGCTGTGTTGTGGTTGTGTTGTGGTTGTGTTGTGGTTGTGTTTTGTTTTGTTTGCGTTTGTGTTTGTGTTGCGTTTATGTTTGTTTTGTTCTGTTCCCAAGTTTGTACATTTAAAAAAAAGATTTACCGTGGCGGAGCACGGGTATGCAGCTAGTATTTAATATAACGCTGCTGAGTGGTAGTGTGTCAGTCCTCGTGTCATTAGGTTTTGTTACTTAGATGAATATTTGAAACTCTTTTGTGCATAAAGAGAACTGGTGGCATTGTTATTAAAATTGCGGACGGAAAAATTTGAAGTTGAACACAAAGTGGTGAAATCTTGATCTTTAAGTCAGATCTAATAAAAAATTATGTTATAATTATTAATGAGAAGTCTATGCTACTACTAGAAACTAGATTCTAGATCTAGTCTAGAAAGTCTAGATCCTAAGTAGTAAAAGTACTAAATCTAGATCTTCCAGTAAGTAGGAGTATAATTAATAAATAATTATTGTTAGGCCTATATTTTTTCATCCCGATCTTCCTGCCTCTAAGTATTATATAAGTAAGTTTAAGTTTGATCAACTAACAACAGCATTCTTAATAATCTTATGGAATGTGCAAACAAATCTCCTAATTTTTTATTTCAAAATATATTTACATAGGGGCCTACCCATCTTTAATTTTTTCAGCTCTAGTTCTAGTTTTGCAGAATATGTTTTTCCTAAAATCCAATTTTGTCAGACTGACAAGAGTCAGACCTAGGTTACCTGTCTGTTGAAGTTGAGTCTGTTGTTATACGCTAGCATTGTGCTAACTGTAATTTTAAGTATTCAAGTTCTACTTACCCTTAGATATAGTTATATGCTGAAAATCAGAATCCATACACAATTCAATTCACACATTAAAACGTTGATCTGATAACTTCATTTCCTTATTACAAAATGGCTTTTATATGGACTCTACTTCACCTGCCCAAAATAATGAGGCAATTATATGCACATAACAGTGTTCAAGTCATTTACTTTAGATTTCTAACTTTGTAGTTCTTTCATTTGCTATATTTATATAAAATATGGCTCTAGAAACATTTTCATATTTGTGCAGCACACAGTTTTTTTGGGGTTATGGGAGGAAGCCAACACAAAAATATAACTTCTCTATTATTTTTATTCATTTCAACAGCATTTACAAGTTCTATATATCATTCTAGCTAAACTCTGCAAATATGAACAAAATACAACTGCAAGTAAAATAACTATGCTCAATTTATTCAGGTAAACCATGACTTGTCACAATTGGCCAATGCAAAAACAAGGGGATTCCACCCCTCACAAAAAAATTTGCTAAAAAAAAAAAACTATTTGAGCTAGACAGAAAATCTTTTTTGTTTTGTTTTCATATAGTTGAGCTCTACAAGAATATTTAATTTTTATTTTTATATGATGATTAGTGTTTTTTTTACCAAAATCCCTACTAAAGGGCAGTTTGATTTAGCTAGATTGCTGCTATATCTAGGACTATTGCACCGTATTGTGGCACAGACAGACACGCCTGATTTAATTTAGTGAGCGACTGTAACGCCCCGTCTTATTCATTGTCTATCACATTACTATTTAGAACGAACATAGTTGCCATAGCGCTCACAGGAAAGACCAGGGCGCCAAATTGCATCCTGCCGTGGGCCGCCCTTGAGAAATTAAATCCCTCGGGAGTATTCATCAACTCCCTAAAGTTTTATGGCACTAGAAGGTCCAACATTAACGCTTCTTTGTATTGACTAACATATCAATATTTTATTTGAGCTCATTTTTGTATGTGAATGTAGATAAACAATTTTTGTATCTATGTGTGCAGATAAACTCATTTTGAATGTGTATGTTAATGTGTGTATGTTAATATGTGCAGATGAACATGACAGAAACACCAATTGGTAGTGGACGAGAAAACAGAGCACAAAGGGTTCACATTCACACCCCCTACTCTGGCAGGTTTCACACGCCTGGCAGAAGACAGATCTACACCCAGACTCCCAGATCTAGGAGGCTGGTAGGTGAGTACCCCACCTGTCTCTCTCTACAGCCAGACTTCTAGAACTGACCCCTGACCCTTACCTCTCTCTACAGCCAGACTTCTAGAACTGACCCCTGACCCTTACCTCTCTCTACAGCCAGACATCTAGAACTGACCCTTACCTCTCTCTACAGCCAGACTTCTAGAACTGACCCCTGACCCTTACCTCTCTCTACAGCCAGACTTCTAGAACTGACCCCTGACCCTTACCTCTCTCTACAGCCAGACATCTAGAACTGACCCTTACCTCTCTCTACAGCCAGACTTCTAGAACTGACCCCTGACCCTTACCTCTCTCTACAGCCAGACTTCTAGAACTGACCCTTACCTCTCTCTACAGCCAGACTTCTAGAACTGACCCCAGACAAAACATACACCCATGCGAAAGCTAGATTGAATCCCACAAGTAAAATAGCTTAAAAATGTTT
This sequence comes from Physella acuta, assembly GCF_028476545.2. Taxonomy (NCBI): domain Eukaryota; kingdom Metazoa; phylum Mollusca; class Gastropoda; family Physidae; genus Physella; species Physella acuta. Next base: position 32,199 of record NW_026733002.1, on the reverse strand, counting down.
GCAGCTGTGGAGCTTCAATTGTGAAAATGATTTTTCAAAGCTTAATTGCTGAATGTTTGTGTCTCTCATTGATTGTGGCAGTAGACAGAATAATTGTGGCAGTAGACAGAATGATTGTGGCAGTAGACAGAATGATTGTGGCAGTAGACAGAATGATTGTGGCAGTAGACACAGAATGATTGTGTGACAATATTATTGCCTTTTACATCAGATATTTGCTTTCTGTCACAGCCAGCACCAGAGTCCCTGAAGATGATACAACACAAGTTGGATTTCAAGGTAAGTTTACAAACACTGTAAGCACTTGTTGAGATTGGGGCATAACACATGTTGAGATTGGGGCATAACACATGTTGAGATTGGGGCATAACACATGTTGAGATTGGGGCATAACACATGTTGAGATTGGGGCATAACACATGTTGACATTGGGGCATAACACATGTTGAGATTGGGGCATAACACATGTTGACATTCATCTTCTCTTCCCTTTCATGCCCAAGATTAAGTAGAGTTAAGCTGCTTCATTGAACAGGACATGACCTTATAACACTGATTAAGTAGAGTTAAGCTGCTTCATTGAACAGGACATGACCTTATAACACTGATTAAGTAGAGTTAAGCTGCTTCATTGAACAGGACATGACCTTATAACACTGATTAAGTAGAGTTAAGCTGCTTCATTGAACAGGACATGACCTTATAACACTGATTAAGTAGAGTTAAGCTGCTTCATTGAACAGGACATGACCTTATAACACTGATTAAGTAGAGTTAAGCTGCTTCATTGAACAGGACATGACCTTATAACACTGATTAAGTAGAGTTAAGCTGCTTCATTGAACAGGACATGACCTTATAACACTGATTAAGTTGAGTTAAGCTGCTTCATTGAACAGGACATGACCTTATAACACTGATTAAGTAGAGTTAAGCTGCTTCATTGAACAGGACATGACCTTATAACAAATTAGGATTTAATTACAAATTTATAAAGCTGTTAGAAGCTAAATGTTATTTAAAGAACCTATATATATATAATTCTCTATTTGGGGACCATACAAGACACCACCAAGTAAGGGCTTAACCGTTCCTTCCCCGCTCTCTAGGCATATCGCTACCACCCACACCCCACACGTCTGGTGAGCTGTAGATCACCCCAAATGTTTACAATGTGACGGCTATTAGGGGCAGATAATTCAGCTTTTGAAACCAAGTTCTCCTTGATCTTTTCATTGTCGTCTGTAAACTGTCGTTACAGACGGCCTCTTTTATTGAGGGTTGGGGGGGGGGGGGGAGAGGGTAGTTTCAAATTCACAAATTATGAAATACTGAAAAGTAGCAAATAAAACAACTAAATAGTGGCGAATGCTTACAGTGCGGGGATAGAGGAAAGTCTAACGAAATATATAAGAAGGGTTTCATCAATGCGTTACCAAACAAAGTTTTTAAATGTAAACAATGTCTGCGCTTTAATCATAAATATCAGGACACGGGTTTACCTACACTACCGCATGAAAGCCTTGAGTGCACTCACCAAAATAATGAGGTGGAACACACTTTGGTGACCACCCATATTTTAGGGACATAGAGGGGTGCTCTCAGGGCCCTGATTACACTACCACAATGGTACTGTGGACGGATCCTGGCTCCTTAAAACTAACATAGGCGCCATAGTGCTCAGCACACAGGTTAACCCAGACCACCACATAGAAACCTGAAACAATGATGCAGATTGCGTCATTCGCTAAAGTTACAGAAATCAACAGTTTTTTTCTTTAACACGTAAAAAAAAATTATTTGACGTATTATAAATATCAGTGTGACTGATGCAATTTGTTAACATTACTAATGGTGTATTATTAGACGCTCAATCTTAATTTCTGATTGGATCAATTGCAAAGTGTTGAAATTGTTTGGACTTTTTTACGGATGAAAAGAAAAAACCCAGTATACAATCTAACATTGGTTAATTTTCTCATTATTAAAAAAAATGTATTACAATGCCCTCAGCGGCCCATTTGAGCCTTTGGGGGCCGAAACTGAAATTTTTGTTCGCAGCCAAAGCAGGCCGCTGGCGGACATGCCTGATTCAATTTAGTGAGGGACTCTAGTCCCCCATCTTATCCATTGTCTATCACACTGTTTAGAACAAACATAGTCGCCATAGAGCTCGCGGGAAAGACTAGGGTGCCAAACCTATCTCAGTATTCATCAACTCCCCAAAGTTTGAGTCTTTTATTTTTATATACCGTATATAGAGAAAAATCTCACCCTCCCGGGGCGATGCCCTTGCGAAATTAAAAAAAAAGCTGTTTTTGCAGAAACCTCACCTGGAGTGTTCTAATCAACTCCCCAATGTTTGATTGCGATTGGATGAACAGTGTCAAAGCGCAATCGACGTTTATTTTTATATACCATATATAGTGAAAAATCGCCCCTCCCGTGGCGCCGCCCTTGTGAAATTAATTTTTTTTTTTTGGCAGAACCCTTCCCTGCAGCGTTCTAATAAACTCCTAAAAGTTTCATGGCGATTGGATGAACGGTGTCGAACCGCAATCAACTTTTATTTTAATATACCATATAGAGAGAAAAAACAAATTGCACCCTCCCGGGGCGCCACCCCTACGAATTTGAAATATGTTTTTCCGTAGAAACCTCCCCAGTAGTGTTCTCAATAACTTTTCCCAAAGTTTCATGGCGATTGGATGAAAGGTGTAGTAATGCATAAAAGGCAAACAGACAGACAGATAGACATACATTGCATTATATATATATATAGATAGATAGATTGATATCAAAATATATGCTTTTAATTTTTTAAAATCTAGACACTAATAAATAAATTATCCCTAAATCATGTAAATAAACTTTTTATTATATTTATACTTTTTTTTATGTTAGCTTTAATTGATTGTGAAAATATATGAGCAGTGTGTATTTTCTTGAGTGGATTGAAAAGCTTGTCAGTATGGTTTTTTTGACTTGGTTTAATCATCATTAGTTTGACATTAAAAAATGTCAAAGTTTATGGATAAATATTGTCATTTGTTATGTATTTCTATTACTGAAATTATTTTACGCAACACCCGGATTCTTTAGGGATGGTTCTAGACTGACGAACTAAATAACTATAAAAGTTTGCTCGAAACAACAACTCTTCATAGACTCGATAATCAATGTGTAGGGTAAAATTATAAACACAAAGAACTCTTGAATCTAACAGAACTTTTAATCAGAAAACCTTCTAAAATGTAATAAGTTTAAACTTACTAATAAAATACTATACAATGAAGAAAGCTATATAATAATCTAAAACCCAACTTACTTGTTCAAGAATACACACATAGATCTCTAACTAAACTAACACTTGGTAAAACATTTAATTAATCAACACAACCTACACTCAATAAAAATATGATACAGAAAATACTGAATACACTGGAACTTATGGACAACTTGGCTCTTTCTCTGTGGGTGTCTTGCGCCTCGTGTTCTGAAAATTCTCCTTTTTATATCACTATCACCAAAGGATTATGGGATATCGACACAAAGTTCAAAGACTATAGGGGGGATCCAAAACACGAGTAACATGAGCACAGTTGTGAGCACCGTCACATGAGTCTGGTGGAACATTTCTTAATTTAATAAAAGAGAGCTCAAGGCCATTTGAGCATTAATAAAATTAAACTATTAAAAAAGAAGACATAAGTAGGTCACACATTGAATATACACTTAACTGTAAACCTATTGACTGAATTCACCATAGAATAGGCAAGAAATTTATTGCAAGGTTATATGCTAATGTACAGAGGAGGCCAGTTAGAGTTTGTAAAATGTGAAAAGTAATCCCACTGTATAGCCAAACCTTTTTTCCTGCAGCACTTTTAAAAAAAACCTGGAAGCTATACAGCCTGTCCCCACTGTACAAGTTCCAACATAAGGATGCCATGCTCAAGAAATATGGGCGCTCACTGGAGACAGCATTTGTACAGGTCAGTTTGACATGCCCACTGGAGGCAGCATTTCTACAGGTCAGTTTCAGACATGCCCACTGGAGGCAGCATTTGTACAGGTCAGTTTCAGACATGCCCACTGGAGGCAGCATTTCTACAGGTCAGTTTCAGACATGCCCACTGGAGGCAGCATTTGTACAGGTCAGTTTTAGACATGCTCACTGGAGGCAGCATTTGTACAGGTCAGTTTCAGACATGCCCACTGGAGGCAGCATTTGTACAGGTCAGTTTCAGACATGCCCACTGGAGGCAGCATTTGTACAGGTCAGTTTCAGACATGCCCACTGGAGGCAGCATTTGTACAGGTCAGTTTCAGACATGCCCACTGGAGGCAGCATTTGTACAGGTCAGTTTGACATGCCCACTGGAGGCAGCATTTCTACAGGTCAGTTTCAGACATGCCCACTGGAGGCAGCATTTGTACAGGTCAGTTTCAGACATGCCCACTGGAGGCAGCATTTCTACAGGTCAGTTTCAGACATGCCCACTGGAGGCAGCATTTGTACAGGTCAGTTTTAGACATGCTCACTGGAGGCAGCATTTGTACAGGTCAGTTTCAGACATGCCCACTGGAGGCAGCATTTGTACAGGTCAGTTTCAGACATGCCCACTGGAGGCAGCATTTCTACAGGTCAGTTTGACATGCCCACTGGAGGCAGCATTTCTACAGGTCAGTTTCAGACATGCCCACTGGAGGCAGCATTTGTACAGGTCAGTTTCAGACATGCCCACTGGAGGCAGCATTTGTACAGGTCAGTTTCAGACATGCCCACTGGAGGCAGCATTTCTACAGGTCAGTTTCAGACATGCCCACTGGAGGCAGCATTTGTACAGGTCAGTTTCAGACATGCCCACTGGAGGCAGCATTTGTACAGGTCAGTTTCAGACATGCCCACTGGAGGCAGCATTTCTACAGGTCAGTTTCAGACATGCCCACTGGAGGCAGCATTTCTACAGGTCAATTTCAGACATGCCCAGTGGAGGCAGCATTTCTACAGGTCAGTTTCAGACATGCTCACTGGAGGCAGCATTTCTACAGGTCAGTTTCAGACATGCCCACTGGAGGCAGCATTTCTACAGGTCAGTTTCAGACATGCCCACTGGAGGCAGCATTTCTACAGGTCAGTTTCAGACATGCCCACTGGAGGCAGCATTTCTACAGGTCAGTTTCAGACATGCCCACTGGAGGCAGCATTTCTACAGGTCAGTTTCAGACATGCTCACTGGAGGCAGCATTTCTACAGGTCAGTTTCAGACATGCTCACTGGAGGCAGCATTTGTACAGGTCAGTTTCAGACATGCCCACTGGAGGCAGCATTTGTACAGGTCAGTTTCAGACATGCCCACTGGAGGCAGCATTTGTACAGGTCAGTTTCAGACATGCCCACTGGAGGCAGCATTTCTACAGGTCAGTTTCAGACATGATCACTGGAGGCAGCATTTCTACAGGTCAGTTTCAGACATGCCCACTGGAGGCAGCATTTGTACAGGTCAGTTTCAGACATGCCCACTGGAGGCAGCATTTGTACAGGTCAGTTTCAGACATGCTCACTGGAGGCAGCATTTGTACAGGTCAGTTTCAGACATGCCCACTGGAGGCAGCATTTGTACAGGTCAATTTCAGACATGCCCAGTGGAGGCAGCATTTCTACAGGTCAGTTTCAGACATGCTCACTGGAGGCAGCATTTGTACAGGTCAGTTTCAGACATGCTCACTGGAGGCAGCATTTGTACAGGTCAGTTTCAGACATGCTCACTGGAGGCAGCATTTGTACAGGTCAGTTTCAGACATGCCCACTGGAGGCAGCATTTGTACAGGTCAGTTTCAGACATGCCCACTGGAGGCAGCATTTGTACAGGTCAGTTTCAGACATGCCCACTGGAGGCAGCATTTGTACAGGTCAGTTTCAGACATGCCCACTGGAGGCAGCATTTGTACAGGTCAGTTTCAGACATGCCCACTGGAGGCAGCATTTGTACAGGTCAGTTTCAGACATGCCCACTGGAGGCAGCATTTGTACAGGTCAGTTTCAGACATGCCCACTGGAGGCAGCATTTGTACAGGTCAGTTTCAGACATGCCCACTGGAGGCAGCATTTGTACAGGTCAGTTTCAGACATGCCCACTGGAGGCAGCATTTGTACAGGTCAGTTTCAGACATGCCCACTGGAGGCAGCATTTGTACAGGTCAGTTTCAGACATGCCCACTGGAGGCAGCATTTCTACAGGTCAGTTTCAGACATGCTCACTGGAGGCAGCATTTGTACAGGTCAGTTTCAGACATGCCCACTGGAGGCAGCATTTGTACAGGTCAGTTTCAGACATGCCCACTGGAGGCAGCATTTCTACAGGTCAGTTTCAGACATGCTCACTGGAGGCAGCATTTGTACAGGTCAGTTTCAGACATGCCCACTGGAGGCAGCATTTGTACAGGTCAGTTTCAGACATGCCCACTGGAGGCAGCATTTGTACAGGTCAGTTTCAGACATGCTCACTGGAGGCAGCATTTGTACAGGTCAGTTTCAGACATGCCCACTGGAGGCAGCATTTGTACAGGTCAGTTTCAGACATGCCCACTGGAGGCAGCATTTGTACAGGTCAGTTTCAGACATGCCCACTGGAGGCAGCATTTCTACAGGTCAGTTTCAGACATGCCCACTGGAGGCAGCATTTGTACAGGTCAGTTTCAGACATGCCCACTGGAGGCAGCATTTCTACAGGTCAGTTTCAGACATGCCCACTGGAGGCAGCATTTCTACAGGTCAGTTTCAGACATGCCCACTGGAGGCAGCATTTGTACAGGTCAGTTTCAGACATGCCCACTGGAGGCAGCATTTGTACAGGTCAGTTTCAGACATGCTCACTGGAGGCAGCATTTGTACAGGTCAGTTTCAGACATGCCCACTGGAGGCAGCATTTGTACAGGTCAGTTTCAGACATGCTCACTGGAGGCAGCATTTGTACAGGTCAGTTTCAGACATGCCCACTGGAGGCAGCATTTCTACAGGTCAGTTTCAGACATGCTCACTGGAGGCAGCATTTGTACAGGTCAGTTTCAGATATGCTCACTGGAGGCAGCATTTCTACAGGTCAGTTTCAGACATGCTCACTGGAGGCAGCATTTCTACAGGTCAGTTTCAGACATGCCCACTGGAGGCAGCATTTCTACAGGTCAGTTTCAGACATGCTCACTGGTCCAGGCTTATCTTTTCGCATGTTTCAATGTTTCAATGTGGGTCGTGAATGCCAAATGACACATGCCCCACAATAGTTGACAAATGACATGTCCCACAATACTAGACAAATGACATGTGTCACACAATACTTGAAATGACATGCGCCCCACAATAGTTGACAAATGACATGTCCCACAATACTAGACAAATGACATGTGTCACACAATACTTGAAATGACATGCGCCCCACAATAGTTGACAAATGACATGTCCCACAATACTAGACAAATGACATGTGTCACACAATACTTGAAATGACATGCGCCCCACAATAGTTGACAAATGACATGTGTTCCACAATACTTGACAAATGACTTGTGCTTTACAATACTTGACAAATGATATGTGCTTTACAATACTCGACAAATCTTCTACCAACATTACCTACCACATGTATTACTTTAGACTAACATTACCATATGTGCTACTGTAGTCTAACAACATTACCATATGAAGTACTTTATTCTAACATTACCATATTTGCTACCGTAGTCCAACAACCTTACCATACAAAAAAATGAAATTAAACACATCAGCATAGGTAGTTCTTTAGAATCTTTAATGTAAGCGGGCTGGTAGTGTGATCAGTTTTTGGAATCATAAAAGTAAACATCGCACCATGCAGTGCTTTTCAGTGCATTGCATTGTCTTATTATAAGTAAAAGAGTAGGGTTTGTTTATATAACAACTTAAATTTTTTTAAAGTTGCCACTGTTTTTATTCTTTTGCATAACATAAAGAAAATATTAAATACACTCATTTTGCAAAAACATATTAAGCGGATCAATGTCAAATATCATTTTTGTTTAGATTCCTAGAAAAAGTGGATACATTTTAATAATAATAGGGTCGAAAAAACGAATTAATTTAACTGTTTTGAAATTTTCCAAGTGAGGTAATTTAAAAATAAATTCAATTCAAATTCAAAATGTGAATGCTTAATCTACAGACGTCCTAGAAGGAATTAGTGTTGCAATAATATAATTAGCAAAATGTGAATGCAAATTTATGAGCGTTGTATTTTGTGTTTGTGTTGCATTTGTGTTTTTATTTGTGTTTGCATTGTGTTTGTTTGCATTGTGTTTGTGTTTTCTTTTGTGTTTGTGTGTTGCGTTTCTGTTTTCGTAAAGCTCATGGTTGCTACACCAAAAAGTCTAGAGTTCGAACCCTCGGGCAGATGAGGCTCGTTAGCTGGGGACAACCACTCTTCTAGGAGAGACAACTCCAAAATCAAACAACTGCTGCCTTGTAGTTTGTTCTTTGTTGGACAAAGGCTATGGAAGCAAATCCAAAAAGAATGGCGCATAACAAGTTGACACATATCCTTAATTGTGTTGGAGGGGGATCCCTTCCAACATTAAAATTAAGAACGAAGAAGAAGAAGAAGGCACACACACACACACAAGACTCATTTGGTTCTATTGAATCATGGCACACACACACACAAGACTCATATGGTTCGTGATAGGATTTTGTCAGTGCAGACGTTAGAACTATTAAGAAGGGTTTGGTGAATGCGCTTATGAAGCTGATGACATTTGCCACCTTTAAAAAGAACCGCTGCTCAAATTGCCCCTAGCCCTGAACCTTATCCCTATTTGTAAACTTATCCCTATCTTATCTCTCTCCTATTGGCCGGAGGGTGGGGATGGTAAATTTATTCCTAACAATTGAGATGCCCACCTAGATACTGTTATCTAGCTTGTTTATTTATGTCTTCTTGCTTACATCTTGTGAGGGTCCCACCTAGACACTGTTATCTAGCTTGTTTATTTATGTCTTCTTGCTTACATCTTATAAGGGTCCCACCTAGACACTGTTATTTAGCTTGTTTATGTCTTCTTGCTTACATCTTGTAAGGGTCCCACCTAGACACTGTTATTTAGCTTGTTTATGTCTTCTTGCTTACATCTTGTGAGGGTCCCACCTAGACACTGTTATCTAGCTTGTTAATATCTTGTGAGGGTCCCACCTAGACACTGTTATCTAGCTTGTTTATATCTTCTTGCTTACATCTTGTGAGGGTCCCACCTAGACACTGTTATCTAGCTTGTTTATGTCTTCTTGCTTACATCTTGTGAGGGTCCCACCTAGACACTGTTATCTAGCTTGTTTACATCTTGTGAGGGTCCCACCTAGACACTGTTATTTAGCTTGTTTATGTCTTCTTGCTTACATCTTGTAAGGGTCCCACCTAGACACTGTTATTTAGCTTGTTTATGTCTTCTTGCTTACATCTTGTAAGGGTCCCACCTAGACACTGTTATCTAGCTTGTTTATTTATGTCTTCTTGCTTACATCTTGTGAGGGTCCCACCTAGATACTGTTATTTAGCTTGTTTATGTCTTCTTGCTGACATCTTGTAAGGGTCCCACCTAGACACTGTTATCTAGCTTGTTTATATCTTGTGAGGGTCCCACCTAGACACTGTTATCTAGCTTGTTTATATCTTGTGAGGGTCCCACCTAGACACTGTTATCTAGCTTGTTTATTTATGTCTTCTTGCTTACATCTTGTGAGGGTCCCACCTAGACACTGTTATCTAGCTTGTTTATATCTTCCTGCTGATATCTTATGAGGGTCCCACCTAGACACTGTTATCTAGCTTGTTTATATCTTGTGAGGGTCCCACCTAGACACTGTTATCTAGCTTGTTTATTTATGTCTTCTTGCTTACATCTTGTGAGGGTCCCACCTAGACACTGTTATCTAGCTTGTTTATTTATGTCTTCTTGCTTACATCTTGTAAGGGTCCCACCTAGACACTGTTATTTAGCTTGTTTATGTCTTCTTGCTTACATCTTGTAAGGGTCCCACCTAGACACTGTTATTTAGCTTGTTTATGTCTTCTTGCTTACATCTTGTGAGGGTCCCACCTAGACACTGTTATCTAGCTTGTTAATATCTTGTGAGGGTCCCACCTAGACACTGTTATCTAGCTTGTTTATATCTTCTTGCTTACATCTTGTGAGGGTCCCACCTAGACACTGTTATCTAGCTTGTTTATGTCTTCTTGCTTACATCTTGTGAGGGTCCCACCTAGACACTGTTATCTAGCTTGTTTACATCTTGTGAGGGTCCCACCTAGACACTGTTATTTAGCTTGTTTATGTCTTCTTGCTTACATCTTGTAAGGGTCCCACCTAGACACTGTTATTTAGCTTGTTTATGTCTTCTTGCTTACATCTTGTAAGGGTCCCACCTAGACACTGTTATCTAGCTTGTTTATTTATGTCTTCTTGCTTACATCTTGTGAGGGTCCCACCTAGATACTGTTATTTAGCTTGTTTATGTCTTCTTGCTGACATCTTGTAAGGGTCCCACCTAGACACTGTTATCTAGCTTGTTTATATCTTGTGAGGGTCCCACCTAGACACTGTTATCTAGCTTGTTTATTTATGTCTTCTTGCTTACATCTTGTGAGGGTCCCACCTAGACACTGTTATCTAGCTTGTTTATTTATGTCTTCTTGCTTACATCTTGTAAGGGTCCCACCTAGACACTGTTATTTAGCTTGTTTATGTCTTCTTGCTTACATCTTGTAAGGGTCCCACCTAGACACTGTTATCTAGCTTGTTTACATCTTGTGAGGGTCCCACCTAGACACTGTTATCTAGCTTGTTTATATCTTGTGAGGGTCCCACCTAGACACTGTTATCTAGCTTGTTTATTTATGTCTTCTTGCTTACATCTTGTGAGGGTCCCACCTAGACACTTATCTAGCTTGTTTATGTCTTCTTGCTTACATCTTGTGAGGGTCCCACCTAGACACTGTTATCTAGCTTGTTTACATCTTGTGAGGGTCCCACCTAGACACTGTTATCTAGCTTGTTTATATCTTGTGAGGGTCCCACCTAGACACTGTTATCTAGCTTGTTTATTTATGTCTTCTTGCTTACATCTTGTGAGGGTCCCACCTAGACACTGTTATCTAGCTTGTTAATATCTTGTGAGGGTCCCACCTAGACACTGTTATCTAGCTTGTTTATTTATGTCTTCTTGCTTACATCTTGTGAGGGTCCCACCTAGACACTGTTATCTAGCTTGTTTATGTCTTCTTGCTTACATCTTGTGAGGGTCCCACCTAGACACTGTTATCTAGCTTGTTTACATCTTGTGAGGGTCCCACCTAGACACTGTTATCTAGCTTGTTTATTTATGTCTTCTTGCTTACATCTTGTGAGGGTCCCACCTAGACACTGTTATCTAGCTTGTTAATATCTTGTGAGGGTCCCACCTAGACACTGTTATCTAGCTTGTTTATATCTTGTGAGGGTCCCACCTAGACACTGTTATCTAGCTTGTTAATATCTTGTGAGGGTCCCACCTAGACACTGTTATCTAGCTTGTTAATATCTTGTGAGGGTCCCACCTAGACACTGTTATCTAGCTTGCTTACATCTTGTAAGGGTCCCACCTAGATACTGTTATCTAGCTTGTTTATTTATGTCTTCTTGCTTACATCTTGTGAGGGTCCCACCTAGATACTGTTATCTAGCTTGTTTATTTATGTCTTCTTGCTTACATCTTGTGAGGGTCCCACCTAGACACTGTTATTTAGCTTGTTTATGTCTTCTTGCTTACATCTTGTAAGGGTCCCACCTAGACACTGTTATCTAGCTTGTTTATATCTTCTTGCTTACATCTTGTGAGGGTCCCACCTAGACACTGTTATTTAGCTTGTTTATGTCTTCTTGCTGACATCTTGGATTTGTTACAGGAACAAAGCAGAAGAGGCGATGAAGGGAGAGAAAAATGTTATTTTTCCATCTACAAAGGTCTCAAGTTTCAGAACAGTGAGTGGCTAATTTCATGATGGTCATTTTTTCATCAATGATAAGGCCTTTTAACATCTGTGTCAAGGCCATTAATTCATGGAGGTGGATGTAAATGTAAAGCTTTGACCTGTTACAATCAGGTGGATGTAAATGTAAAGCTTTGACCTGTTACAATCAGGTGGATGTAAATGTAAAGCTTTGACCTATGTTACAATCAGGTGGATTGCCTGATTCGATTTAGTCAACGCCTATAAAGGTCCACCATATACATGGTGTATGGTTCTCTTTAAAGTGAACTTAGGCGCTATAATGCTAATGATGGAGACTGGGGCCAAGTCACTCATCTGCTGTACACTGGCTGATACGTTTTATATAGTCAAGGATAAAAGTAACCCATGATGAAAATAGGCATCATCATAGTAGTAGACATACATTCATATATATATATATATATATATATATATATATATATATATATATATATATATATATATATATATATATATATATATATATATATATATATATATATATATATATATATAGGCCTATATATATATATATATAAGAAATAGATTTATTAATCATATTTTATTATTGCTGAGGTCATTATTTTATTGAGGTTTGTTCATCATTATATTTTATTAATACTTAGGTCATTGTTTAATTGTGATTTGTTTTAATGATATTTTATTTTTATTATGCAGACGAACCAGAAGCCATCCACATTCAGGTCTTTGAGACAAATAACAAAGGTAACACATAAACCTTTAGCTCCAACAGGTAACACATAAACCTTTAGCTCCTACAGGTAACACATAAACCTTTAGCTCCAACAGGTAACACATAAACCTTTAGCTCCTACAGGTAACACATAAACCTTTAGCTCCTACAGGTAACACATAAACCTTTAGCTCCAACAGGTAACACATAAACCTTTAGCTCCAACAGGTAACACATAAACTTTTAGCTCCTACAGGTAACACATAAACCTTTAGCTCCTACAGGTAACACATAAACCTTTAGCTCCTACAGGTAACACATAAACCTTTAGCTCCTACAGGTAACACAAAGCTATTTAGCTCCAACAGGTAACACATAAACCTTTAGCTCCTACAGGTAACACATAAACCTTTAGCTCCTACAGGTAACACATAAACCTTTAGCTCCTACAGGTAACACATAGACCTTTAGCTCCTACAGGTAACACAAAGCTATTTAGCTCCTACAGGTAACACATAAACCTTTAGCTCCTACAGGTAACACAAAGCTATTTAGCTCCTACAGGTAACACATAGACCTTTAGCTCCTACAGGTAACACATAGACCTTTAGCTCCTACAGGTAACACATAAACCTTTAGCTCATGTTGACAGCTCACCCAGAGATTGTCCTGTCCCCAGGTCGGACTGTCCTTAATGCTCTACTGATCTGTGCTGATGTGGACAACAAACCTGCAGACATGCCTGCAAGCTTCACCTACTTTCCTGTCATCATGGTGTCAGGAAACTCAGTCAGATCTACAGTTCTACTCCACTGGCTACAGGTAACACTGTTTGACTTGTTAGATCTACATGTCATTGGTATGCTACCTGTTGTAGTCAAACATTGGTATGCTACCTGTTGTAGTCAAACATTGGTATGCTACCTGTTGTAGTCAAACATTGGTATGCTACCTGTTGTAGTCAAACATTGGTATGCTACCTGTTGTAGTCAAACATTGGTATGCTACCTGTTGTAGTCAAACATTGGTATGCTACCTGTTGTAGTCAAACATTGGTATGCTACCTGTTGTAGTCAAACATTGGTATGCTACCTGTTGTAGTCAAACATTGGTATGCTACCTGTCTGTTCCAGAGTCACTTTGATTGCCAGTCCAGTCCTCTCATGTTCTCAGCCAATGATCTTAGGTGGATGCTGGCATGTTGGTCAGCGCAAGCAGTTTGTAAGTCTTGTTTGTCTGTCATCTCTGTATGTCTTGTCTGTCTGTCATCTCTGTAAGTCTTGTCTGTCATCTCTGTAAGTCTTGTTTGTCATCTCTGTAAGTCTTGTCTGTCATCTCTGTAAGTCTTGTTTGTCTGTCATCTCTGTAAGTCTTGTTTGTCATCTCTGTAAGTCTTGTCTGTCATCTCTGTAAGTCTTGTCTGTCATCTCTGTAAGTCTTGTCTGTCATCTCTGTAAGTCTTGTCTGTCATCTCTGTAAGTCTTGTCTGTCTGTCATCTCTGTAAGTCTTGTTTGTCATCTCTGTAAGTCTTGTCTGTCATCTCTGTAAGTCTTGTTTGTCTGTCATCTCTGTAAGTCTTGTTTGTCATCTCTGTAAGTCTTGTCTGTCATCTCTGTAAGTCTTGTCTGTCATCTCTGTAAGTCTTGTCTGTCATCTCTGTAAGTCTTGTCTGTCATCTCTGTAAGTCTTGTCTGTCTGTCATCTCTGTAAGTCTTGTCGGTCATCTCTGTAAGTCTTGTCTGTCATCTCTGTAAGTCTTGTCTGTCATCTCTGTATGTCTTGTCTGTCTGTCATCTCTGTAAGTCTTGTCTGTCATCTCTGTAAGTCTTGTCTGTCATCTCTGTAAGTCTTATCTGTCATCTCTGTAAGTCTTGTCTGTCTGTCATCTGTCAACTCTGTAAGTCTTGTCTGTCTTGTCTGTCTGTCATCTCTGTAAGTCTTGTCTGTCATCTCTGTATGTCTTGTCTGTCTGTCATCTCTGTAAGTCTTGTCTGTCATCTCTGTAAGTCTTGTCTGTCATCTCTGTAAGTCTTGTCTGTCATCTCTGTAAGTCTTGTCTGTCATCTCTGTAAGTCTTGTCTGTCATCTCTGTAAGTCTTGTCTGTCATCTCTGTAAGTCTTGTCTGTCTGTCATCTGTCATCTCTGTAAGTCTTGTCTGTCTTGTCTGTATGTCATCTCTGTAAGTCTTGTCTGTCATCTCTGTATGTCTTGTCTGTCTGTCATCTCTGTAAGTCTTGTCTGTCATCTCTGTATGTCTTGTCTGTCTGTCATCTGTCATCTCTGTAAGTCTTGTCTGTCATCTCTGTAAGTCTTGTCTGTCATCTCTGTATGTCTTGTCTGTCTGTCATCTGTCATCTCTGTAAGTCTTGTCTGTCATCTCTGTAAGTCTTGTCTGTCATCTCTGTAAGTCTTGTCTGTCATCTCTGTAAGTCTTGTCTGTCTGTCATCTGTCATCTCTGTAAGTCTTGTCTGTCTTGTCTGTATGTCATCTCTGTAAGTCTTGTCTGTCATCTCTGTATGTCTTGTCTGTCTGTCATCTCTGTAAGTCTTGTCTGTCATCTCTGTAAGTCTTGTCTGTCATCTCTGTATGTCTTGTCTGTCTGTCATCTCTGTTAGTCTTGTCTGTCATATCTGTAAGTCTTATCTGTCATCTCTGTAAGTCTTATCTGTCATCTCTGTATGTCTTGTCTGTCTGTCATCTCTGTTAGTCTTGTCTGTCATATATGTAAGTCTTATCTGTCATCTCTGTAAGTCTTATCTGTCATCTCTGTAAGTCTTGTCTGTCTGTCATCTCTGTAAGTCTTGTCTGTCTGTCATCTCTGTAAGTCTTGTCTGTCATCTCTGTAAGTCTTGTCTGTCATCTCTGTAAGTCTTGTTTGTCATCTCTGTAAGTCTTGTCTGTCATCTCTGTAAGTCTTGTCTGTCATCTCTGTAAGTCTTGTCTGTCATCTCTGTAAGTCTTGTCTGTCATCTCTGTAAGTCTTGTCTGTCTGTCATCTCTGTAAGTCTTGTCGGTCATCTCTGTAAGTCTTGTCTGTCATCTCTGTAAGTCTTGTCTGTCATCTCTGTATGTCTTGTCTGTCTGTCATCTCTGTAAGTCTTGTCTGTCATCTCTGTAAGTCTTGTCTGTCATCTCTGTAAGTCTTATCTGTCATCTCTGTAAGTCTTGTCTGTCTGTCATCTGTCAACTCTGTAAGTCTTGTCTGTCTTGTCTGTCTGTCATCTCTGTAAGTCTTGTCTGTCATCTCTGTATGTCTTGTCTGTCTGTCATCTCTGTAAGTCTTGTCTGTCATCTCTGTAAGTCTTGTCTGTCATCTCTGTAAGTCTTGTCTGTCATCTCTGTAAGTCTTGTCTGTCATCTCTGTAAGTCTTGTCTGTCATCTCTGTAAGTCTTGTCTGTCTGTCATCTCTGTAAGTCTTGTCTGTCATCTCTGTAAGTCTTGTCTGTCATCTCTGTAAGTCTTGTCTGTCATCTCTGTAAGTCTTGTCTGTCATCTCTGTAAGTCTTGTCTGTCATCTCTGTAAGTCTTGTCTGTCATCTCTGTAAGTCTTGTCTGTCTGTCATCTGTCATCTCTGTAAGTCTTGTCTGTCTTGTCTGTATGTCATCTCTGTAAGTCTTGTCTGTCATCTCTGTATGTCTTGTCTGTCTGTCATCTCTGTAAGTCTTGTCTGTCATCTCTGTATGTCTTGTCTGTCTGTCATCTGTCATCTCTGTAAGTCTTGTCTGTCATCTCTGTAAGTCTTGTCTGTCATCTCTGTATGTCTTGTCTGTCTGTCATCTGTCATCTCTGTAAGTCTTGTCTGTCATCTCTGTAAGTCTTGTCTGTCATCTCTGTAAGTCTTGTCTGTCATCTCTGTAAGTCTTGTCTGTCTGTCATCTGTCATCTCTGTAAGTCTTGTCTGTCTTGTCTGTATGTCATCTCTGTAAGTCTTGTCTGTCATCTCTGTATGTCTTGTCTGTCTGTCATCTCTGTAAGTCTTGTCTGTCATCTCTGTAAGTCTTGTCTGTCATCTCTGTATGTCTTGTCTGTCTGTCATCTCTGTTAGTCTTGTGTGTCATATCTGTAAGTCTTATCTGTCATCTCTGTAAGTCTTGTCTGTCATCTCTGTAAGTCTTGTCTGTCATCTCTGTAAGTCTTGTCTGTCATCTCTGTAAGTCTTGTCTGTCATCTCTGTAAGTCTTGTCTGTCATCTCTGTAAGTCTTGTCTGTCATCTCTGTAAGTCTTGTCTGTCTGTCATCTGTCATCTCTGTAAGTCTTGTCTGTCTTGTCTGTATGTCATCTCTGTAAGTCTTGTCTGTCATCTCTGTATGTCTTGTCTGTCTGTCATCTCTGTAAGTCTTGTCTGTCATCTCTGTATGTCTTGTCTGTCTGTCATCTCTGTAAGTCTTGTCTGTCATCTCTGTAAGTCTTGTCTGTCATCTCTGTATGTCTTGTCTGTCTGTCATCTCTGTTAGTCTTGTCTGTCATCTCTGTAAGTCTTATCTGTCATCTCTGTAAGTCTTGTCTGTCATCTCTGTTAGTCTTGTCTGTCATCTCTGTTAGTCTTGTCTGTCATCTCTGTAAGTCTTGTCTGTCTGTCATCTCTGTAAGTCTTGTCGGTCATCTCTGTAAGTCTTGTCTGTCATCTCTGTAAGTCTTGTCTGTCATCTCTGTATGTCTTGTCTGTCTGTCATCTCTGTAAGTCTTGTCTGTCATCTCTGTAAGTCTTGTCTGTCTGTCATCTCTGTAAGTCTTGTCGGTCATCTCTGTAAGTCTTGTCTTTCATCTCTGTAAGTCTTGTCTGTCATCTCTGTATGTCTTGTCTGTCTGTCATCTCTGTAAGTCTTGTCTGTCATCTCTGTAAGTCTTGTCTGTCATCTCTGTAAGTCTTATCTGTCATCTCTGTAAGTCTTGTCTGTCTGTCATCTGTCAACTCTGTAAGTCTTGTCTGTCTTGTCTGTCTGTCATCTCTGTAAGTCTTGTCTGTCATCTCTGTATGTCTTGTCTGTCTGTCATCTCTGTAAGTCTTGTCTGTCATCTCTGTAAGTCTTGTCTGTCATCTCTGTATGTCTTTTCTGTCTGTCATCTCTGTAAGTCTTGTCTGTCATCTCTGTAAGTCTTGTCTGTCATCTCTGTAAGTCTTGTCTGTCATCTCTGTAAGTCTTGTCTGTCTGTCATCTGTCATCTCTGTAAGTCTTGTCTGTCTTGTCTGTATGTCATCTCTGTAAGTCTTGTCTGTCATCTCTGTATGTCTTGTCTGTCTGTCATCTCTGTAAGTCTTGTCTGTCATCTCTGTATGTCTTGTCTGTCTGTCATCTCTGTAAGTCTTGTCTGTCATCTCTGTAAGTCTTGTCTGTCATCTCTGTATGTCTTGTCTGTCTGTCATCTCTGTTAGTCTTGTCTGTCATCTCTGTAAGTCTTGTCTGTCATCTCTGTAAGTCTTATCTGTCATCTCTGTAAGTCTTGTCTGTCATCTCTGTTAGTCTTGTCTGTCATCTCTGTTAGTCTTGTCTGTCATCTCTGTAAGTCTTGTCTGTCTGTCATCTGTCATCTCTGTAAGTCTTGTCTGTCTGTCATCTCTGTAAGTCTTGTCTGTCATATCTGTAAGTCTTGTCTGTCTGTCATCTCTGTAAGTCTTGTCTGTCATCTCTGTAAGTCTTGTCTGTCATCTCTGTATGTCTTGTCTGTCTGTCATCTCTGGAAGTCTTGTCTGTCTGTCATCTGTCAACTCTGTAAGTCTTGTCTGTCTTGTCTGTCTGTCATCTCTGTAAGTCTTGTCTGTCTGTCATCTCTGTATGTCTTGTCTGTCATATCTGTAAGTCTTGTCTGTCTGTCATCTCTGTAAGTCTTGTCTGTCTGTCATCTCTGTATGTCTTGTCTGTCATCTCTGTAAGTCTTGTCTGTCAATTATGTAAGTCTTGTCTGTCATCTCTGTAAGTCTTGTCTGTCATCTCTGTAAGTCTTTTCTGTCTGTCATCTCTGTAAGTCTTGTCTGTCATCTCTGTAAGTCTTTTCTGTCTGTCATCTCTGTAAGTCTTTTCTGTCATCTCTGTAAGTCTTGTCTGTCATCTCTGTAAGTCTTGTCTGTCTGTCATCTCTGTTAGTCTTGTCTGTCATATCTGTAAGTCTTGTCTGTCATCTCTGTAAGTCTTGTCTGTCTGTCATCTCTGTTAGTCTTGTCTGTCATATCTGTAAGTCTTGTCTGTCATCTCTGTAAGTCTTGTATTAGCTGTAGATTGAGTGGGGCGTGGGGCTGTAGATTGAGTGGGGCTGTAGATTGAGTGGGGCTGTAGATTGAGTGGGGCTGTAGATTGAGTGGGGCTGTAGATTGAGTGGGGCTGTAGATTGAGTGGGGCGTGGGGCTGTAGATTGAGTGGGGCTGTAGATTGAGTGGGGCGTGGGGCTGTAGATTGAGTGGGGCTGTAGATTGAGTGGGGCTGTAAATTGAGTGGGCATGGGGCTGTAAATTGAGTGGGCATGGGGCTGTAGATTGAGTGGGGCGTGGGGCTGTAGATTGAGTGGGGCTGTAGATTGAGGGGGGCTGTAGATTGAGTGGGGCGTGGGGCTGTAGATTGAGTGGGGCTGTAGATTGAGTGGGGCTGAAGATTGTAGGCTGGCTGTCATTCTAGTATATCCTGTACATCTTCAGCTGCTAAAGCGCATCCTGTGCTGCTGCAGTACTCAGTACCCCAGTCTTGTGAGGACATCAGCACTATCAGCTGTAGATTTGATGCTGGCTTTTGCAAGGAATTATGGGAAAGGTAAGTCAAGAAACACATCATTTTTTACATATCTAATTGTTTTGATTCTAAAAAAAGATTTAAGATAGAATTGAAGTGGCCATCGTTTGAGTGGCTCACCTCAAGCCACTTAGTCCAGTGTGGAGATGTAATTACACCCTGTAATTACATCCTGTAAGCATACACAGAGAGTGGTGTCATTACTTACTGTAACCCTAAGGAAAAATGTGAGTTGCATTGTTGCCTGTAGGTGAGACACCACCCAGGTCTAGGTGAGACACCACCCAGGTCTACCTGTCTAGGTGAGACACCACCCAGGTCTAGGTGAGACACCACCCAGGTCTACCTGTGTAAGTGAGACACCACCAAGGTCTACCTGTGTAGGTGAGACACTACCCAGGTCTAGGTGAGACACCACCCAGGTCTAGGTGAGACACCACCCAGGTCTAGGTGAGACACTACCCAGATCTAGGTGAGACACCACCAAGGTCTACCTGTGTAGGTGAGACACCACCCAGGTCTACCTGTGTAGGTGAGACACCACCAAGGTCTACCTGTGTAGGTGAGACACCACCCAGGTCTACCTGTGTAGGTGAGACACTACCCAGGTCTAGGTGAGACACCACCCAGGTCTAGGTGAGACACCACCCAGGTCTACCTGTGTAGGTGAGACACCACCCAGGTCTACCTGTGTAGGTGAGACACCACCCAGGTCTAGGTGAGACACCACCCAGGTCTAGGTGAGACACCACCCAGGTCTACCTGTGTAGGTGAGACACCACCCAGGTCTAGGTGAGACACCACCCAGGTCTACCTGTGTAGGTGAGACACCACCCAGGTCTAGGTGAGACACCACCCAGGTCTAGGTGAGACACCACCCAGGTCTACCTGTGTAGGTGAGACATCACCCAGGTCTAGGTGAGACACCACCCAGGTCTAGGTGAGACACCACCCAGGTCTACCTGTGTAGTTGAGACATCACCCAGGTCTACCTGTGTAGGTGAGACACCACCCAGGTCTACCTGTGTAGGTGAGACACCACCCAGGTCTAGGTGAGACACCACCCAGGTCTACCTGTGTAGGTGAGACACCACCCAGGTCTACCTGTGTAGGGGAGACACCACCCAGATCTAGGTGAGACATCACCCAGGTCTAGGTGAGACACCACCCAGGTCTAGGTGAGACACCACCCAGATCTAGGTGAGACATCACCAAGGTCTACCTGTGTAACGTGTAGCCCTACACATGTGTTACCTCCTACGGTAAAAACACAACTTATAAAATGTATTACCTCATCAATGAATGTGTGGCTTCACTTCCTTCCTTGCCCTCCCCACCCTGACAGAATGCATGGTCTGCCTGTTGAGAGAGAAGCCATGAATGAGCAGGAGGTGAACAGATTTGTTGAATCTCTGGAGGCACACTTAGAGTACACCATGCACATCGTCTTCAGTGTAAGTTCTTTCTTCTTTACATCTCGCTTAAATCTGCTACATATTTACATGTCTCACTTGAATCTGTTACAAAAAAAATATTTTGTACTGGTAATTTGAATGTGCTACATTTGATGATTGCAGAAACTGAGATTGTCAGAAGTGGGCACTTCATTGGCCTACATTTCAAGTCAAGGCAAAATCAAAGTAAGCTGGAACATGTTTTTGTTTACTTGTTAGCACTTAATACAATTTTTGTTAGCATTACAAACATGTTTGTTAGCACAAGCTAGACGTGAGTGCCATAACAAACTCTGCCCATGTTTCAGCTGTTTTCATCAGATGGTCTAATCATGGTGTTGCATCTGATCTGTGACATTGCTAATGAGAAGTTTCAAGAGGTCCTAGGAACTCAGACAAATAATTCTTGAACAACTTGTTGGTGTGGCTAACTTGACTGTTGGAACAGCTTGTTGGTGTGGCTAACTTGACTGTTGGAACAGCTTGTTGGTGTGGCTAACTTGACTGTTGGAACAGCTTGTTGGTGTGGCTAACTTGACTGTTGGAACAGCTTATTGGTGTGGCTAACTTGACTGTTGGAACAGCTTGTTGGTGTGGCTAACTTGATTGTTGGAACAGCTTGTTGGTGTGGCTAACTTGACTGTTGGAACAGCTTGTTGGTGTGGCTAACTTGACTGTTGGAACAGCTTGTTGGTGTGGCTAACTTGATTGTTGGAACAACTTGTTGGTGTGGCTAACTTGACTGTTGGAACAGCTTGTTGGTGTGGCTAACTTGATTGTTGGAACAGCTTGTTGGTGTGGCTAACTTGACTGTTGGAACAACTTGTTGGTGTGGCTAACTTGATTGTTGGAACAGCTTTTTGGTGTGGCTAACTTGACTGTTGGAACAGCTTGTTGGTGTGGCTA
Organism: Physella acuta; assembly: GCF_028476545.2. NCBI lineage: Eukaryota > Metazoa > Mollusca > Gastropoda > Physidae > Physella > Physella acuta. The sequence goes on along the minus strand of NW_026733002.1, from coordinate 10,361 downwards.
ACTTGATTGTTGGAACAGCTTGTTGGTGTGGCTAACTTGACTGTTGGAACAACTTGTTGGTGTGGCTAACTTGACTGTTGGAACAGCTTGTTGGTGTGGCTAACTTGACTGTTGGAACAGCTTGTTGGTGTGGCTAACTTGACTGTTGGAACAGCTTGTTGGTGTGGCTAACTTGACTGTTGGAACAGCTTGTTGGTGTGGCTAACTTGATTGTGGAATAATTAATTAGGGTCGTCTTATAAAGACTTTAATTTGAAGCTCATATCAATTTTACGGCTGGTTAGTTTTGAGCTGATATTATTTTAAATGTATTTTATGTAGTATACTGTGTTATTACTCTGTATTTTGATGGATATATGTTTTAATATTTACTGACTTTAAAAATAAAAAACAATTTTTATGAAATGGCAGTAGTTTTCTATATTTACCATGTTGCCCTGGTTTATAACTAGGGGAGCTGTGGTCTGACTGCCATTTGCTCATTGGATCTATTCTCAAATGGACATTTACTCAAGGCAACCAATATTATCCAAAACATGAAAATACTTTATGAACTTGAAATATGTTCATATCTTAAGATTCAGCGTTTAAAAAAAAAATAATAAAGAAATTGCTGTGTATTTTGATTTCAAAATATCTGTTTCTTTAATGAGTATTTTAATACATGAAGGGCGTAATCTCATAAGAATATAAAATAAAACAATACAAAATATTGAAGGATGTCATGAACACAACAAAGTAGCAACAACATGTAGATCTAGCTAGTTTGTACAGCAACTACAGTCAACCTTACCATAGGTCAGGGGTTCCCAACCCTGTGCCCGCGGGCGCCATGTCGCCCGCTGAACTATTGGTATGTGTCCGCCTCTCACTATTCGACAGAGACAGAATTTTTTTCATAAACATTTTAAAATATGATTTATTTTTATTCATTTGTTACAGTTTTAATTTTTTTTTGACTGCCTAGGTTTATTAAATATGTTCGATACTTTTCCCAACTTTTCTAACGGCGAGCCAGACTGCACCGAAGGCGCCAAATCACAAGGCACATAACTCTGATTGCTTCGGCGATCATCGGCTCATTTCGGGTGATGTGCAAAAAGCATTCCCCGCCTGGAACCGCGTTGTTGTCACTGTGATTGCTGCCCTGTTCGGGTCGCGACAGTTAGATAAGAGACATGTTCGTCAGACGAAACACGAATTAGGAGTTTTCTATAAAAAAAAAATTAACAGGCTAAAAGCTTATAATTTTAACACTGACTGGGAGGAATCATATTGTTTCGTTAATTTGAAAAATAAATGCGTTTGTTTGTTGTGCGGTAGTAGCATCGCAGTGCCGAAAAAACATAACGTTGAACGACACTTTCAGACAAATCATGGCACTTTCAATGTGAATTATCCTCTTAAATCTGAAGTAAGAAAGAAAAAAAAATTGTAATCTAAAATCAAGTCTAACAGCACAACAGACTGTTTTTCACTAGACATGTTGAAAATTCTAAAAAGGCCACTATTGCTTCTTTCAAAATATCACACGTGCTCGCAAAAAAGAAGAAACCTTTCATTGATGGTGAGTTGTTTAAGGAACTATTTTTGACTGGTGCCGATTAATTAAATGTTTTCTTTGTATTTATGTGTTTGTTTACTTTCTTTACGTTTTGTAAATACATTTCTCTGTGTGTATGCAATTTGAAAAAAATGCCAAATAATTTTATTATTTTGAAACATTTTTGTTTATTATTTATTAATACATTATGACTAGAAGAAAATAAGAAAATAAATTATGGGAAGATGACAAGTTATGGAGGGAGTTTGTCGATTTAAAATAGGCGGTGCCCGCCACCCTACCGATATTTTAGAATGTGCTCTAGAGTAAAAAAAAAAGGTTGGGAACCCCTGCCATAGGTCAAACCTGCCTAGCAACGCCTGTGTGTCCATTGGAAGCCCACGCCAAAAAAATGTTTTGTGTTTATTAAAAAAAAGCTTGGAAGTTGGTACTATTAAAATAATATTTTTAATGAATTTTAACTATTTAAGTTTAAGCCCTGAGTTATTTTCACGTTTCACTGGAGCTTTTTCTAAAGTCAAAATGCCACAGAACGACTGCATACCTTTTTACATGTCTGTTTAAAATCCCACACATAAGCCTACTAATATAAAAAGTCATTGAATGCTTTAGTTAGACTCTACACATTAATATACATTTTAAGTAATTTTTTTAATTTACTGAAGAAAGATAGTCTGTATTTTTATTTTAAGAAGAAAAAGTTAAAAAAATAATTAAGAGTTGATTTTTTTCGGGGGAAAAAATGCTTCTGTCGGGAAAATTAATGATACAATTTTTTAATGAAAAAAAAAATACACGAAAGAACGTTATTTTCTTACACATCTCGACGTTTTACGCCTCCCTGAACCGGAAAAACTTTGCTTTTCAATTTTGTCTGTCAGTCTGAGTCTTCTTCTTCGTTCTTAATTTTTAGTGTTGGGAGGGATCGAGCCTTATCTGCCAGAGGGTTTGAACTCGAGACTTTTTTTCGAATGTATCAACCACGAGCTTTGCCGACTCGACCATGCTTCCATCACAATTAAGGATTACGTGTCAACTGATTTTGCGCCATTGTAGCCATTGACTCATTTCAGGCCATTTCAGCCTGCTTTTCTTTTTGGATTTGCTTCCATAGCCTTTGTCCAACCAAGAACAAACTACAAGGCAGTTTACGATAACTTGGGTACTGTTTCAGTCATGTTGACAAAATTTCATGTATAGAGTCCTTGCAAACACGTGACCTACGTCCGCCGCCAGCAAACAATCAGCTGTTGTACAGTGCTGGACGTGTCTCAACATGTGTTCATCATACGTTAAGAGCCTCGCACCCGCAGAACAGGAACAATAAGTAAAAACTTTTAGGAACTGAAGATTGTTATATTCGTGTTTACATAAAATTAGGGGGGGGGGGGGTACATATGGCCCCGGGTGCCGACCTTCTTAAGGGGCGCCAAAGTGGGTTGTAATACCAAATTAAAATCTCATTTTAGCTGCATTTTTGCATTATAAATATAAAAAAAAATATATGGGGGGGGGGGGCGCAAATTGAAAAGTTGCTCCCGAAGAGGGGAGGGGGCGCAAACTTGAAAGTTTGTCCTCGGGCGCCGGGAAGGTTCGCTACGCCTCTACATAAAATGCAGTAATATAGATAATTTAAATCTAGATCTAGTTAGTATAAATTCTGGATTCTCTAGTTAAGTACAAGATTTAGTAGCAATAGATCTACATTACAGTTACAAACGTTAGACCACTTAACCCCTACAAAACCTTCCTTCTAGATTTCTAGAAAAGTGGATACATGTTAATAATAATAGGGTCGAAAAAACTAATTAATTATACTGTTTTGCACTTTACCAAGGGAGGTAATTTAAAATTAAAACTCATGCTAATAAAATTTTTTTTTGTGGTTGCAAAACCTCCAAGAGGGAATTATTTTTGGAATATTATAATTAGCAAAATGTAGATGCAAATTCTGCAGACGTGTAAGACCATATTATTGTTAGAATATTATAATTAGCATGGATTAATAAAAGGCAATCTTTTATTTATTTTATTCATTGAACGTACTGTTTAGGCCTACTAATTATAATTTTAATCAACTATTCAGCACTATCATGTTCATTAGGTGCGCAATGGTTTTAGTCATGAAACTCAATTTAAATTTTTTTAAATTTAAATTACTGAAAATAAAATGCATGAATTGATAAAGTGAAATATGGTAGGTAAAACACGGATATTTTATATACTGCATTTTATTTATTTTATACACTGAACGTACTGTTTACTAATTATTATTCTATCTTTCGGTTTGCGGACAAGCTGGGGTTTTTGTAGTCGTTCACTAAATGAGGCGCGTCCGCCGACGCTCGGACAGGATGCGATTTTTGCGCCATGGGCTAGACTGTGAGCGCTATGCGTTTATTTTTGCATTTAAGTCGTGTTTATGTTATGAGTGTTGTCTTTTGTGTGTTGCGTTTGTGTTTTCGTTTGTGTTTGCATTGTGTTTGTTTTCATTGTGTTTGTGTTTTCTTTTGTGTTCGTGTTTTGAGATGTGTTTGTGTTTTTAGTTGTGTTTGTGTTGTGTTTGCGTTTTCTTTGTGTTTGTGTTTTATTTTGTGGTGTGTTTGTGGTGTGTTCGTGTTGTGTTTGTGTTGTGTTTAGTTTAGTTCTGTTCCCAAGTTGGTGCATTTAAAAAAGATTTACCGTTGCGGAGCACGGGTATGCAGATTTTATATATATATATATATATATATATATATATATATATATATATATATATATATATATATATATACACTGGCTGTACAGTTAGAAAGGACGGGGTACATTTTGGAAACTTTTGCTTTTTAAAATTTGTATAAAAATATAAAAATTTCAACTAATGGTTTTTAATTTTTTTTAAAAGGGAAAGGAACCCTATATGCATTGGGCCCCTATTACTTGCTTACGCTAGCTTTAGGGTAGCTACGCCACAACGCGTTCGCCGGAGATCCGGCAGGGAGCACTTTGGCGCCCGGGCTATCCCGTGAGCGCTATAGCGTCTACGTTTGTTTTAAACAGCTCAATAGACTATGTATAAAATAGGAATTTAGGAGTCGTTCACTAAACTGAATCAGGCGCGTTTAGTAAAACAGCATTAATTTTTCAAACTTATCATTTTTCATATGATTGAAAACAATCAAATAAAATATATTACCTTTTTTTCTGAAATTACTTCCCTTTGTTCCTTTAGTATTAATTACTTTCCTTGATAGATCATAAAATTTTTTACTTCCTTTTAAAAAACATTACATCAGGAAAAAAAACACTTTTTGTTAGTTTTGATGTTGAAACTAATTTAGCATTGATTGATAAAGTGCAATGTGGTAGGTAAAACACTGATATTTTTAAAACTGTTTTTTATTTATTTTATACACTAAACTTACTGTTTACTTATTATTATTTTTAATCAGTAGCAGTTTAGAATCCTCTGCTTAACATCCTCTATGTTTACTACTATCTTTCCGTTCGCGAAGGTGCGATTTTGCGTCCTGGGCAATCTTGTGAGCGCTATGGTGCATACTTTTTAAAAAAGTTTTCGATAAGGTATGGGTAAAAATGGTTACTATAGTCGTTCACTAAATTGAAGCCAGGGCGTCCTGGGGCGCCCCGACAAGGTGCTATTTGGCGCCCCTCCCTTTCCGTGAGCTTTAATGTTTGTGTTTGCGTTTTCGTTTTTTTTTCTTTTTCGTTTGCATTGTATTTGTGTTTGCGTTTTCTTTTGTGTTTGTATTTTCTTTTGTGTTTGCGTTTTTTTACTTTCTCGTATATACGAAGTGTAGAGAAAGTCTTGTAATCGTGCAAAAAAAAAAAAAATCGAGATTTTTACAAATCTCGACGTTTTACACCTCACTGATACGGAAAAACATAATTTTGCAATCTTGTCCGTATGTGTGTGTGTGTGTGTGTCTGTTTGTCTGTCTGTCTGTGTGTGTGTAACCACGATAACTTGAGTACCGTTACAGCTAGGTTGATGAAAAATTTCATATATAAGTATTTTATCAAAATCGTAGATCCGTATCAACTTTTGAGCGATTTCCAATAACCGGAAGTAGTACTTTTTCTACTTTGAATTTTGCAAAAGCCTATAACTTGAGTACTGTTTCCGATAGATAAATGAAATTTCACATGTAAGTAAAAGATCTAATTCTCTACCTACTATCAAATTTTGAGTAATTTCCGATGACCGGAAGTACTAATTTACGCTATTTCCAATTTCTAAAAAAAAACGCATGTAAATTTATAGAGTACCAATAATATATTATTATGCACATTTTTTTTGGCGTTCGCTTGGTGCGCAATTCTTTTTTCTACGAGATTCTATTCTATTTTTAAAAGTTTAAGTAATTAAAAATCATGTCTATATTCCGAGTTATATAAGAATATTCGAGAAAGTTTAGGGGAGATCACTCCCGGTTTTTTTGCGTTGTGTTTGTGTTTTCTTTTGTGTTTGTTTTTAGTTTTAGTTCCATAGTTGTATTAATTGTCGATTTGTAATTAAAAGACTATTGAACTTGAATTAATCATTTATGGAACTCGCAAAAAGCATTTTTCTTATGTACATTTTGCAATTTTTGCCTTGGTGTCGCTCCTCTAAATGGTGTCACCATGTGTGGTCCACACCCCCCGCCCCACCCTCACTACTCCTTTGTTGCTATAGCATGGTGTAGTACTACATAAAAGAAGACACACGGTGTTCACATGTACAGCTGTATGTGTCCAGCAGAGGAAAAACTTCTGATTTAAGGGACATCAATTAATGACGTCATGCTTTTTTGACGACTCAGAAAAGGCCAGACCCTCTCCCCAAAATGATGTCATTTATATTAATATTAATTAATTTGTTCAATTAATTCATTTACTAATAATAAAAAAGTCTTACCTTTCTTGTTTTGTGAATACGATTCATCAAACGAATTAATACAAAATACTATGCTATTCGTGTAATATCCGCTGACTAGTGTAAGATAAAATGTGAGAAGCGGAGTATGTACAGCTAGCAAGTTCGCAAACGATTCATTTATCTATTCGCTACTTGTGAGGCTACGAGCGTGTGTGTGTGGGGGGGGGGGGGGGGGGGGAAGGGGGGGGGGGGCTGTGTCTGAGAAAGGTAGGGCCTACTTAAAAGGGACAACAAAGCACTGATGTGCTTCTATCCATCAAGGGAGAGAATTTAAATTATACACGTTACTATCACATTTAAAAAATAAAAATAAAAAATGGAAACGTACATAAAACCGAAATTATTATAATTATATTCTTTTTCAATTATTTGTAGGATACAGGGGAGTACAGAGCAGTAATTCTACCAATACAACAAACGTACATGTTAAATTGTAAAATTAGAATGGATTGTGGGTCCCCAAACAACGCTATAAAGAAGCACCGAACGTTCTTTAGATATATAGCCGCCTATTTTTAAAAAAAAATTGCCGACAACAGCGTGGACTTGGCGTGTACAATGGTATAAAAAATAAAGGGAAAAAGATTATACAAGAGCGTGGGGTAGTGTTTATACAATAAAGAGAATCCAACCGCAGCTACAGTATTCTCTTTACAAAAGAACAATCAAGTCAAAATGCACGAACATTATTATTTTTTTAATTATAAAATTTTAATTATGGCCCTGTAGTTTTGAGGAGTCTATTAAGTTTTGGTGGACGTCATAAATGGATTATCCCTTACAACCACTTTACTTGCAACAGCGGTAATTACAACAATGTTACTTACAACAGCGTTACTTACAACAGCGTTACTTACAACAACGTTACTTACAACAGCGTTACTTACAACAACGTTATTTACAACAGCGTTACTTACAACAACGTTACTTACAACAGCGTTACTTACAACAGCGTTACTTACAACAGCGTTACTTACAACAGCGTTACTTACAACAACGTTACTTACAACAACGTTACTTACTACAGCGTTTACATGAAAGTCGCCAGAAAAGTTAAATATAGCTGTAACAAGAGCTGGCGGCCATCTTGAAAATCAGCCATTAAGGGCAGATAATCTGATTGCCAACTTGATCAATTGGCCCTCTCCATTTACTGGACACACGCATTTCTCATGCTTAGCAACCTTCTCCCCTCCCCCCACCTCCAAGCTTCTCCCCTCCGGCCACCGCCAAGCTTCTCCCCTCCCCCAACCTCCCCACCTCCAAGCTTCTCCCCTCCGGCCACCTCCAAGCTTCTCCCCTCCCCTCACCTCCCCACCTCCAAGCTTCTCCCCTCCCCCCACCTCCCCACCTCCAAGCTTCTCCCCTCCCCACCTCTAAGCTTCTCCCCTCCCCTCACCTCCCCACCTCCAAGCTTCTCCCCTCCCCACCTCAAAGCTTCTCCCCTCCCCCCACCTCCCCACCTCCAAGCTTCTCCCCTCCCCCCACCTCCCCACCTCAAAGCTTCTCCCCTCCCCCACCTCCCCACCTCCAAGCTTCTCCCCTCCCCACCTCAAAGCTTCTCCCCTCCCCCCACCTCCCCACCTCCAAGCTTCTCCCCTCCCCCCACCTCCCCACCTCCAAGCTTCTCCCCTCCCCACCTCTAAGCTTCTCCCCTCCCCTCACCTCCCCACCTCCAAGCTTCTCCCCTCCCCACCTCAAAGCTTCTCCCCTCCCCCCACCTCCCCACCTCCAAGCTTCTCCCCTCCCCCCACCTCCCCACCTCAAAGCTTCTCCCCTCCCCCACCTCCCCACCTCAAAGCTTCTCCCCTCCCCCCACCTCCCCACCCCAAAGCTTCTCCCCTCCCCCACCTTCCTACCTCCAAGCTTCCTCCCACCTCCAAGCTTCTCCCCTCCCCCCACCTCCCTACCTCCAAGCTCTCCCCTCCCCCACCTCCCACCCCAAAGCTTCTCCCCTCCCCCACCTCCCTACCTCCAAGCTTCCCCCCACCTCCAAGCATCTCCCCTCCCCCCACCTCCCTACCTCCAAGCTCTCCCCTCCCCCCACCTCCCACCTCAAAGCCTCCCCTCCCCCACCTCCCTACCTCCAAGCTTCTCCCCTCCCCCACCTCCCTACCTCCAAGCTTCTCCCCTCCCCCACCTCCCCACCTCAAAGCCTCCCCTCCCCCACCTCCCCACCTCCAAGCTTCTCCCCTCCCCCACCTCCCCACCTCAAAGCTTCTCCCCTCCCCCCACCTCCCCACCTCAAAGCTTCTCCCCTCCCCCCACCTCCCCACCTCAAAGCTTCTCCCCTCCCCCCACCTCCCCACCTCAAAGCTTCTCCCCTCCCCCACCTCCCCACCTCAAAGCTTCTCCCCTCCCCCACCTCCCCACCTCCCTACCTCCAAGCTTCCCCCCACCTCCAAGCTTCTCCCCTCCCCCCACCTCCCCACCTCAAAGCTTCTCCCCTCCCCCCACCTCCCCACCTCTAAAGCTTCTCCCCTCCCCCCACCTCCCCACCTCAAAGCTTCTCCCCTCCCCCCACCTCCCCACCTCAAAACTTCTCCCCTCCCCCCACCTCCCCACCTCAAAGCTTCTCCCCTCCCCCCACCTCCACACCTCAAAACTTCTCCCCTCCCCCCACCTCCCCACCTCAAAGCTTCTACCCTCCCCCCACCTCCCCACCTCCAAGCTTCTCCCCTCCCCCCACCTCCCCACCTCAAAGCTTCTCCCCTCCCCCCACCTCCCCACCTCTAAAGCTTCTCCCCTCCCCCCACCTCCCCACCTCAAAGCTTCTCCCCTCCCCCCACCTCCACACCTCAAAACTTCTCCCCTCCCCCCACCTCCCCACCTCAAAGCTTCTCCCCTCCCCCCACCTCCCCACCTCAAAGCTTCTCCCCTCCCCCATCTCCCTACCTCCAAGCTTCCCCCCACCTCCAAGCTTCTCCCCTCCCCCCACCTCCCCACCTCCAAGCTTCTCCCCTCCCCCCACCTCCCCACCTCAAAGCTTCTCCCCTCCCCCACCTCCCCACCTCCAAGCTTCTCCCCTCCCCCCACCTCCCCACCCCAAAGCTTCTCCCCTCCCCCACCTCCCTACCTCCAAGCTTCCCCCCACCTCCAAGCATCTCCCTTCCCCCCATCTCCCTACCTCCAAGCTCTCCCCTCCCCCCACCTCCCACCTCAAAGCATCTCCCCTCCCCCACCTCCCTACCTCCAAGCTTCCCCCCACCTCCAAGCTTCTCCCCTCCCCCCACCTCCCTACCTCCAAGCTCTCCCCTCCCCCCACCTCCCACCTCAAAGCATCTCCCCTCCCCCACCTCCCTACCTCCAAGCTTCCCCCCACCTCCAAGCTTCTCCCCTCCCCCACCTCCCCACCTCAAAGCTTCTCCCCTCCCCCCACCTCCCCACCTCAAAGCTTCTCCCCTCCCCCCACCTCCCCACCTCAAAGCTTCTCCCCTCCCCCCACCTCCCCACCTCAAAGCTTCTCCCCTCCCCCACCTCCCCACCTCAAAGCTTCTCCCCTCCCCCACCTCCCCACCTCCCTACCTCCAAGCTTCCCCCCACCTCCAAGCTTCTCCCCTCCCCCCACCTCCCCACCTCAAAGCTTCTCCCCTCCCCCCACCTCCCCACCTCTAAAGCTTCTCCCCTCCCCCCACCTCCCCACCTCAAAGCTTCTCCCCTCCCCCCACCTCCACACCTCAAAACTTCTCCCCTCCCCCCACCTCCCCACCTCAAAGCTTCTCCCCTCCCCCACCTCCACACCTCAAAACTTCTCCCCTCCCCCCACCTCCCCACCTCAAAGCTTCTCCCCTCCCCCCACCTCCACACCTCAAAACTTCTCCCCTCCCCCCACCTCCCCACCTCCAAGCTTCTCCCCTCCCCCCACCTCCCCACCTC